>NC_056731.1:1491361527-1491474027 GCF_019279795.1 Protopterus annectens | reverse complement strand
TCTACATACATGAGAAATATATATATATATATATATATATATATATATATATATATATATATATATATATATATATATATATATATAAGAATGGACGTTGTAACAGTAAAGCATACAGAAGGGATGTGAAGGGAATCAAGAGCAATGTTGGTATTATAAAGTGCTTTCAGCATATGTCATAAAAAGCTGCCCAGGAGTGAGCAGAGCACTGCTACTCACACTACAGGCAGGGTATTACCAGTGGGAGTAACATCGTTGAAATGCTAGGTCTACTTTACACACAGACAGAATGTGATCCCATGCTGGGACCTCCAAAAATTGGAAAGCGCAAATGGCCATATTCCATAACCCCAGGAAAGGCACATATGTGCAAATATACATGGCAGGAGACCCTGTGAATACACGAGGCAGGACAGAATGTGTGTAGGGCCGCAAAAGCTCTGGAGAGGGAAATGTGTAAAGGTGTGTCATGGCTGTGATAACAAGTGGATAATGGATGTTATGCATGTAAATTTAACACGGGTGGGGTGGAGGAACTATGGGTATGGAATTATGGATCCAGGCGTACCAGGGTTGGATGGGCTGGTTCTAATGGACCACCCCGTGGAGGTCAGCTAGGTCGTAATAGGTGTATATGCATACTCACATGCAGACAACAATATATGTTGACGTACAAATTCTGTAACACATGCATTCCATTTGTTGACATAAATAATAGGAATGTGCACATACAAACATCAACAGTACATGGAATAATAATAGGCTGTGCAAAAGAGGGATGGGTCGAATCACACTATCACATTCCAATTACCACTGGTAATCCGTACATGAACATATAGTGACATCTGTCTGCTGTATAACGTGCTACATACCGATTACAAGATAACTGGAGTGTGTCTGTATTATAATAAATAAGGCACTAGTATGCTGGTGAAGCTTATAACACCATTACGCATGTGTAAGTGCATATGAGCAGGGAATGTATTGACACACTGATGTACATATATATAATCATATATTAATATATATATATATATATATATATATATATATATAGAGAGAGAGAGAGAGAGTGATATATATACATATGCACACACACACACACACATATATATATATATATATATATATATATATATATATATATATATATAAAACAGCAAGATATGAATATACATGTATGAATACATATGCAGATATGTCTGTATATATTAATGTAAATATATATATATATATATATATAATATATATATATATATATATATATATATATATATATATATATATAATATATATATATATATATATATATGTTACAGTGAAATACACATGTGTATACCTAGGTTATGTTACAGCAGTTATGGGTAACATGTTTAGACTGAGCATATGTTGGTGGGAAGTCCAGTCAACAAACGTCTACTTTCCAGCCCCCCCCCACCCCCAGCTAGGCCGGTGAGACATACAGACACGCAATAAAGGTAAATACAACACTGGTTCCCAGACCACCGGCAGGAAACTGCCAGTGGGAGAGATCTACAAGGTCTACACTTTAAACATGGACAGCGACGTCCCTTGCGGGACTCCAAAAATTTGGTGCCTTCAGCCAATGGGAGTAACACAGTTAAGACCAGGATGTAGCTGTACATGGAACAGTAGGTTGTGCAAGCCTGATAACACATGGATTGACACAACATACGACATGTGTCCCGACACGCGGAGAGTGGGCAGTGTGTAGGGGTGTGTTCATATCCCACCTGCATCCACCTGCGTCCACAGTAAGGATGAGTGCTGTAGAGTAGTGGCAGGTGGTAGAACTATGGGTATGCAGTTATGGATCCAGGCATGCCAGGGTTGGATGGGCCAGTTCTAATACACTGCCCCATGGAGGTCAGCTAGGTAGTAATAACAATATATGTTGAAGTACAAATACTGTAACACATGCATTCCATTTGGTGACATAAATAATAGGAATGTGCCCATACAAACATCGACAGTACATGGAATAATAGGCTGTGCAGAAGAGGGATGGGTCGAATCACACTATCACATTCCAATTACCATCGGTAATCTGTACATGAACATATAGCGACATCTGTCCGCTGTTTAACGTGCTGCATACCGATTACAAGATAACTGGAATGTGTCGGCGTTATACATATACATACACACACACACACACACACACACATATATATATATATATATATATATATATATATAAAACAGCAAGATGTGAATATACATGTATGAATACATATGCAGATATGTATGTATATATTAATGTAAATAGATATATATATATATATATATATAGATATATGTTACAGTAAATATACACATGTATATACCTAGTTTATGTTACAGCAGTTATGGGTAACATGTTTAGACCAGGCATATGTTGGTGTGAGGTCCACTCAACTCACTTATCCCCCCTCCCCCCCAGCTAGGCCGGTGAGACATACAGATACACAATAAAGGTAAATACAACACTGCTTCCCGGACCACTGGCAAGAAACTACCAGTGGGAGAGATCTACAAGGTCTACACTTTAAACATGGACAGCGATGTCCCTTGCAGGACACCAAAATGTGGTACCTTCAACCAATGGGGGAACACCATTATGACCAGGATGTAGCTGTACATGGAACAGTAGGTTGTCCAAGCCTGATAACACATGGGTTGACACAACGTACGACATGTGTCCCGACACAGGGAGAGTGGGCAGTGTGTAGGGGTGTGTTCATATTCCACCTGCATCCACCTGCGCCCACAGTAAGGATGAGTGCTGTAGAGTAGTGGCAGGTGGGGGAACTATGGGTATGCGATTATGGGACTAGGCGTGCAGGTGTTGGCTGGCATAATGTATTGTGACCGCCCCGTGGGTGTAAGTAATATTCCGATGTGGGTATAGCAGACGCCCATTCCTCCCAAACTGTAAGAGCACATCTACTGGACCATTGGGGGAATACATAGGGACCATATCATTGAACTGTCCCCAATTACCAGGGACATCCGTTATCATGAATCAGAATCTTAACACAGTCTCAGCTAAATCATCCTAGAACTAGTGATATTAGGAGGAAAGGTGGCGGAATACATGTAATGAATAATGACAACATGTAAGAGTCATAAACTGCATGCACCTCAAACAATGTGTATGAATACATATGTGCTCTGTGTCCGTCAATGTGTCAGGTTAATAGCACCAACCTAAATGTGTCCCTGAGGTCGTTATGCAGTGTCCCTGATTCAGTGTTTATTCTTCCCCATTCGTATGAGAGGTCTGATAGTGAGAGAAAGCGCATGTTCCACCGACTACCTTAGAAAGTTGATAGAATAATAGGTTTGGGGTTACCACCTGTCCACCTTTGTGAGGGACACTCCTCTGTGGGCAGTTGTGTCCTGCATAATAACTGTAATTAAGGCAAATGTCCTCTGATTTAGGGCAAAGACTACCTATATTGTCTGTAGTAGTAGCATAAAACAATTATGTTCCTCTGAGACACCTAAATGTTATAGGTAACAGTATAAGTAACTATAATGCTACAAGAGTGACCTTTCATTTAGGCAAAACAGTGAAGTGCACCCCTTTCTACTGGCTGTGGATGTGTTGCCCTGCAAAGTCTGACATCTATACATACAGGTCTTCTAGGGTTGCCACCTTTCCAAATGGCCAGAGTGGGACATATTCTGTAGAAATGTCAGACATTCCAGGACTAAACATACCTACAGCCCTGCATAGTACAGGATTACACTTATTTGCACAAATAAAAGCTTAATCTAGTTGCATTTGAATTGCTTATGCTACTTCACATAACATATAGAAGTCTTCTTTCAGCTTTTCCTGGTTAGGGGTCACCACAGCGGAACTCCGGTCCTCTAATGATTGGCAGTAGATTTTTACGTACTGGCTTGCCGGGCCTAACGCACAACCTTCAACGAAGGAACGCCCATTCACTCTTGTCACCACACAGAAGACGCTCTAACTGAGAATCGAACGGGCAACATCTAACTGTGAGGCGACAACGCTACCGCAGCACCACCACCGCAGTTACTTACATATAGAAGTAATCCAATAACAAAAATGAAACCAGCAAAGGAATAAATGTTCCTGTGCTCAAGACAGTATATAATAGAAAAATACAATGCCAAAGCATACACAGGAGCGAAAAATGGCACACAGTTCCACGAGAAGAGGTTTAAATGTCAAATCCAAAAGATGAAATCAACGCCTCCAAAAATGTATAAAAGGTTTATTGCTCGCACAAGTAAGCGCTTTCACCCCTAGGCTTCTTCAGACTGTAACACTCCATATATAATTAATGACTTTAAATAATAGGAGATCACTGCTGATAGGTTCAAAAACGTCATATAAATTCAAATTCCTGTCACTTTTAAAGCTAAACACACACAGATCATCATTAAAAAATATATAAAAATATATAATAGTTTGAATTTATATGACATTATAAGCGCTTACTTGTGCATGCAATAAACCTTTTATACATTTTTGGAGGAGTTGATTTAATCTTTTGGATTTGACATTTAAACCTCTTCTCGTGGAACTGTGTGCCATTTTTCGCTCCTGTGTATGCTTTGGCGTTGTATTTTTCTAACATATAGAAATGTCATATATAAAATAACTGCTGTATGCAATTATTAATGAAACGTAGAATATAATAATGTCCTGTAATCTAGACATGTGCTATGTCTTGATTATTTTCACACTGTCCCTCGCAAATTGGCACAGGTGGTAACCCTAAAGTCCTACCTTAGCCAATTGAGAAGGTGGCAAAACTATAATAGGTATGTGGTAGCATGACCCGTCCGACGGATGTGGCTAGCACAACCCAACTACTCATTTGTAATGCAGGGTCTTGGTTCCCATGTATCAGCCAGATGGGAGCAGAGTGCATGTGGAACATACAAATATGATTAATTCACTGGACAGGCCGCTGATTCCGTACAGTTGAACGCCATGCCATCGCCTAATGGGCAGCCATTCCCGATACTGTAGTCATGTAGTCCGATGTGATAGACATTGCAAGGTGGGAGCAGATTGTAAGAGGAACACACAATTATGAATGATTCACCAGACAGGCCGCTGATTCCTTACAGTCGAACGCCATGCGGTCACCTAATGGGCAGCCATTCCCAATACTGTAGTCAGGAGTGGTATTAGGTCAACTGGTGCCCTAGGCATAGGGCACAATGGCACCCCCACCACACCACCCAGTGCCCCCATCCTGGTCTAGCTACACCAAATAAATACTGGTAAAGTGCACCCACTAAAGTGGTGCCCTAGGTGGCCGCTTAGTTGGCCTATGCCTAAGGCTGGCTTGTAGTCATGTAGTCCAATGAGATAGGCATCACAAGGTATGCCTAAGAGGAACACACGAATATGAATGATTCTCCGGACAGGCCGCTGATTCTGTACAGTCGAACGCCATGCCATCGCCTAATAGGCAGCTGTTTCTGATACTGCATTCATGTATTCCGATGTAATAGGCATCACAAGGTGGGAGCACATTGTATGAGGTACACATAAATATGATTGTGTCACTGGAGAGGCCGCTGATTCCGTACAGTCGAACGCGATGCCATCGCCTAATGGGTTGCCAATCCCAATACTGGAGTCATGTAGTACGATGTAATAGGCATCACAAGGCAATATTGTGGTCCTCGCTCACACACAGGGGTGTGAGTAACAGATGCAAGCAACAATGCCAGTGCATTAGCAAGTGTGGGATCGAGCGGGTGTAAGCGTGTTTGGCTACCAGTATGCGAGTATTGCATTGGTTAAGCAATGTAGAGGCTAATCGAGCGTAAGAGGCTGTAACCAGAGGATATCATACCGCACAGTCATTCAACAGTATAGGAATGTATCCCATCATGTAGATGTACATGTAAGTGTTTATGTCCAGCATATAGGTACATACATATATAGAGATGTATCAGGGACATGCCATGTGGCAACAAAGCATTACAAATTAATGAAATGGGAAACACCAGCGACGTCTGTATTATGTAGTGGTGTTGCTCTATGTGATCACAAGACTCCCTCACATAGATAATAGTTGTACATTGGCCATATACATCACTTTGTGCATGTAATGTACATTAACACAACAGTACCTGTCCAGTCATTATGTGTGAACAGTACTCCTGCAATGTGCTGTGTGCAACATCATCATCATGATAAAGGTAAATGGGGTAACCATAGAGGGACCAGTAGTGTTTTGTGTACAATGGGGTCATCCTCCTCACGTGTACCTGAACCATGTAGGAGTGATGTGCATACCAGGACCGTGTGCCTGAGGGACAGTGGTGAGGATAACAGTAGTATATTATGATGCATATTACATGGGTTTCGTGTGTCCAGTGGGCATGTGTGTGTAATGGACAGCTATGTATAGGGCAGATGGTATCCTAGGAGCCGAATGGCCTTATGTGTCCGTAGGTGAGGGTCAGTTGTTGTGGAAGGAGTGTATGTATGGCCGTGGAGGATAGGTAGGAGCACAGAAATGACAGCATACAGGGTTGGTATATGACACATGTGGAGGGGGATACACCCTGGATGGGGATGGGTCTTCGGCATTCAAAAACCCATGGGAACAGTGGGATGGAGGTCTCCAGCCATGGGCAACTGCCACTGCACCTACACAGCTGCAAAGGAGGCAGTGCTGGGGGCTGTCCAGGAGGGGCAGCATCACCCCATAAATGTGACACTCCACCCTTGAACTGGCGTATCTGGCTTCTTAACCCCTTAGGGAGCCAACAAAAAACAACTCAAACCAGTCACCAAGTGCAGCAAACCACAGCTGAGTTCCAAACACAAACCAAGAAACTGCCACAACACGTTTCCTATGAATAATGAGCTGGGAACGAAGCTTCCAGTTAAAACCAAGTTTTAATGTAGAAAACTTGCCGCAGCATGTTTTCACTGTTAATACATTAACGTTGCTAAATATCACCACATGTTTTCATAAGAGTAGCACTCAAACTTCATCAGATGAAAAAATCTTCTGAGCATACACCTCCCTTTTTGTAACCTTTCAATTAATCAATTGAATCAACAAATCAGTTAACATTTAAAGAAACATGCAATCATACAGTTAAATACAATGTTAAAATCATCCCTTTCATAGTAAAAGAATTTAAAACCAAATAGAAAATATATTACTGATAAATACCAAATTCATTTCATGTTTAAATATAAACTGAACAGATAAATAAAACTGTATTATAATATAAACTGCCATTAGAATACAGTTCTGAAAATTATACAAGATATATATAAAATGTATATTTTGCTTGATGCCTATTTCACAATTTAGCTGTTCTAAGCTTAAGCAAGAGAACAAGAGAAATATATTCATTCATACCCGGGTATTTGTTAGCTTCAAATACCACTTGTCAGTATGTCTCTCTAAATTTCTACCTAGTTTCCCACGGACCTCCCCTCGATTCCCTAGACACCATTTCTACCACAAAGAAATGGTATTTTGCTTGGGGGCATGAAAGAGTGTGTTTGAATAGAGCATTTCTAGGATTGCCTTTCTGCATATCATTCATATGTTCATATATCCTACGTTTGAGGGTTCTCTCAGTCTTGCCTATATAAAATCCTTCACACTCTTTACATAAAGCTACATAAACTAGCCCCTGAGAATTGCAGTTGGAATAATTATAAGCCTCTATCCATTTCTTCCTTGCTGTTATAAATACTTTCTGTTGTTGAAAAATATATTTACATTGTGGGCATGCCCCACATTTATATGTTCCCTTAGATTTATTGGAAAATATGGAAGGGGAGTTGTTACCTTCTAATAGGTTCTTTATATTGAACCCCTTTCGAAAAACTGTTTTAATGGTCTTCCCTTTTAAATTTGGTAAATACGTATATTCATTGAATTTAGCCCATTCACTTTCAACTATATTTCTTAAAGTGTAGGCATTGGCACTAAAATTGGTAATTAACATATTATTATATGTAAAACCTGCTTCACCTTGCTCTGGACCTGTTGGTACTATAGTTTGTATTAGTCCAATCCCTAAAACAGGTTTAAATTTCCCTTGTCTATTGTCACATACCTCCCTTTGTATATCCATTATTAATTCCAGAGGGTATTCCCTCTGCAGGAACATTTCCCTGAGTTTGTCACACTCTTCCAAAAAATCTACTTCCCAAGACGTCATGCGACAAGCTCGAACATATTGGCCCTTGACTATGCTCTTTTTTTGATATAATGGGTGTGAACTACTAAATCTAATGTAAGTATTTGAGAAGGTGGGTTTCCTGTATATACTGGATTTAAACCCATTCTCTGTCACATATAGAGAAACATCTAAATAATTAACGGAATCCATGGTCATTTGATAGGTGAACCTTAAAAAAGTAGTACTCTGATTAATATAATTAATAAATTCCTGGAGGATTTCATCTGTACCAGTCCAGAAAATACATATGTCATCTAGGAATCGGATGTAAAAATTCCAAAACTCAACATATTTACTATTATGGATAAATTCTTTTCCCATACAGACAAAACCATGTCAGTATAAGTGGGAGCACAATGGGCTCCCATAGCCACCCCAGATTCCTGTTTGTAAAATTCCCCTTGAAAATACAAAAAATTATTTTTCAATACCAATTCGGCTAATTCTAAAATAATAAAAATATCATTTTCACTAGCCTTAGAAGTACCCCTCAGGGCGTCATCTATCCAATCCAACCCTACCTCATGGGATATGACAGAAAATAGGTCAACAACATCAATTGTAACAAATTTGAAATTAGCTATCTTCAAGTCAGGTATACTACGTCTCAAAAACTCCCATGGGTCTTTTAATAAATGGGTGTCTTTGCCCCAAAGGTTTTTCATTTTCCCTTAGGGAGCCACCAATGCAACATGTCCAGGACTGCACAACAGCAGATATGTACTTGTCTGGTCCCGCTCCCAAGGGGGACATGCTCCATCCTCAGTGGTGGTACCACCAGAAGGTGGTGCAGAGCCAACAAAGGTTGATATTAATGGCTGGGCCGCAGATGTGATAGTGCCCTGTGCCATGGTCAGCTGAAGTGGGACAGGAGGATCTGCTGGGACCGACCAACCCATTCGGCCTATGGTGTTGCATTTTAAACCCACATATGGCTTAGTGATAGGCAACAGCATACAGGATTACCTATGATAGTATGCATAGATATCACCAGCAACCCAACACAACAGATGGTATACATTTGCAGAGGGAGCACAACACATGCATATATACCGCATGGCAACTGTACAATGTGTAGTAGATGTATGACCGCAGCTATGAACAGTTGCCCATCATTGGCTTGTCACTGGGAATCCCACACAGTGTCAGTCATACCACTGTCTGATGTGACACATGTCCAGTCAGGAATGCGATGACAGTAACATATCCCTATCATCATGTACTGTCTGCAATCCCCACACCATGTTTCTGCTGTGCACAGAAGTGTGTTCAGTGTGTAACACAGGAAACAAATGGTTGCACACACTGACCTGTTCACAGATGGCCCTACAGATGTGGTTCCCTCATGAACAGAGTACGGTCATGTCTGTATTTAAACATGCAGAATAGCCATTACCACTCACATGTTAAACAGGCAGTAGTCTCAATGCAGCATAGCTACACTTACATGCTGTAGTTGTGTGGCACATCACCCTCCTGTCATTAGGCTATTTCCCATTGTTGAAAATGATTGAGGTACATCCAGATATCATCTGTGATGCCATGTCAGAACATAACATCCAGGTACCACTCACAGCGACTGTCATGGCCAGATAATAACTTGTTTCCCTAGATAGTGTACTGTGTTTATCATGCGGATGGCTATGGGAGCACCATCATAGCTGTACCACATGCAATCAGCTAGAGGAGGACTGCAATAGGTGCAGAGGCCATCACCTGACCATTTCCATCTGTTACAATACACATGCTGCTGCTGTGCAGGTGTACACCTTCACATCCACCACAGACTGTGTGTGCGGGACAGGCAATGTACACCAGGGAAGGGCTTGGAGACATAATCATAATCTGCCACACGCTGAATAGTACAGGGGCAAACCCCTGACTACTCATTACTATTACATGTGTATGATGTTACTACATGTGCCACAGAGGCGGCATGTTGCAGTGCTGTAAGTGCATGTGTGTAGGTGAGTGAGTGCCATCTGCAACAGATATAGTAGACATACATTAGGTGTGGCACACATGTCAGTCTACGTGAACAGATGCCATTGTCACCACAACCACACTCTAAGGGACATGCATTGCCACCTTTCCCAGGGTGGCAAATACACAATGTAACTACTTAGTTTGCCACACCGCAGTAATGCACAGGACTACATGCACCACTGGGGATATCTGGAGGTTCTATGGGCTAGGCCATGTGAAAGTGCTTGACAACTGTTGGTATGCCAACGAGGTTTATACTGGGAGTGACTGTGGTTGGGAGCATCACAACCCACATGCAGACACAGAGTGCCAGTACTGTCATGCAGATATGCACTGCTCCATGGGTGTGTAGTGTTTGGCTGTGCAAGATGGCTGTACAAGGCTGGCTGAGGGGTAATCCTTGCCATTGTGTCACCTGACAATGGTGTGCAGTGCAGGGGTGTAGTGTCTGCAATGTGCCACACAGATGGGTACTGCATTATCTGGCCTGATATCCTGGTTACCAATGTGTATGGCCATAGCTTTGCAATGCATGCCATGTCTGTGTTTGATAGTCCTTCACATGGACATTGCCTGGGATGTGCATGTCCCACAATACTGTACAGTGACATGTACAGGTGTACCTGGTTTGGCAGACACATTTAGTGTACACAGCCTGTTATACCCCGATATGCCAATACTGGCCTGGTGTGATGAAACCTGTTTATAGTGAGCAGGCCGGCCCTGAACCTGCATGGATAGAATGGACAGGTATTCCGTGGTGTCAGTGGCATGGGTCCATACAGGGCACATGTGTACAGCATTGTCTGGCCTTAGTGGATCACATATGATGGCACCACATATGTTGCAGCCATTCAGTGTGGAATATAATGAAGGCACAATATCAGCATATATGTGCCTATGGTACCGCTGTACAGGGTGCCATGTCCTCTGCAGGCCACTGTGGTCACACCATGCCTACTATCTGTCCTCAATGTACATGTTACTAGCAACACAGTGGGATATCCTAGGCAAGGTTGTATGTGCATGGCACATGGGTGCGGGACATATACTGAGTACTAGTAGGGCTGCATACTTAGTTCACCAGCCCTTTTGCCAGATGTATGGGTATGGCTTGCCAACACAGTGCCATGGCTGACTGACAGCTGTACTCCTCGTGAGATGGCCAATGTGTCATAAGACGGATACTATATAGGAAAACTACAAACCCACTCCCAAACATGTCCAATAGTAAGACAATCATGGTCACCTCTACACAGGCTCTGACAGTCAAACACACACTTGCCATGTCCTGTATACAAACCCCTACCATATTACACTGCAGCAACATGCGTTTAGGGCACGCACTACAGCGAATACTACAAAGCATTGTACTTGTCTCATGCAGGCAGACACACACACACACTTGGCATGTCTGGGATTAGAACACCGACCTAACTACTTTACTACACTACAGCATTACGCAGTTACAGAATGCGCTACCGAGATTACTACAGACACACACACACACACACACACACACACACACACACACACACACACACACACACTTGGCATGTCTGGGATTAGAACACCGACCTAACTACTTTACTACACTACAGCATTACGCAGTTACAGAATGTGCTACTGAGATTACTGGGACACAGCACTCCCAGAGGTGTATTTGTAGCTGGGTGACATCATCGGCCTTGATCACGATGGATATAAGAAATTATGGAGCGTGAGCCATATAAAAGCATTACTCAGTCGTCAGGCAAATGGGGACATACACACATACGGCAAGTGTGGGACTAGAACACAGACCTAACTACTTTATTACACTATAGTATTACGCAGTTACAGAACGCGCTACCGAGATTACTGGGACACAGCACTCCCAGAGGTGTATTTGTAGATGGGTGACATCATCGGCCTTGCTAACGGTGGGTATAAGAAATGTATGGAGTGTGAGCAGTATAAAAACATTACTCAGTCCTCAGGCAAACTGGGACACACACCCACGGCAAGTGTGGGACTAGAACACTGACCTAACTACTTTATTACACTACAACATTACACAGTTACAGAAAGCACTACCGAGATTACTGGGATATAGCCCTCCCAGAGGTATATTTGTAGATGGGTGACATCATTGGCCTTGCTAACAGTGGGTATAAGAAATGTATGGAGTGTGGGCAGTCTAAAAGCAATTTAGAGTCCACTGGCAAACGGGGACAGACATACACACACACATGCCAGTGTCGGGTACGGAACACCTGCCTATTTACAGATTACTATTACAATACTACATACTTATGAATCGCGCCATGTCAAGACTACACATGTCAAGGCTGTCATTATGACCGTCTGGGAATGCGGACATCAGCAGGGTTGCTGGCAGTTAAGATGTACATACCTGTGAACCTGTGTGTTTAAAGTAGGAATCCATCCTGACCTGGAGTATGCCCATCTGTGGAATGGATGACTACTACCACTATACAGGGTTATAATGGCCATGCTCATACACAGAGGCACATAACCGACACAAGGTGTCATTGGGCATGCTCACACATTTAGTAGCACAGGGCTGTTCAGAATGCACTATGTGTCCATCTACACAAGGATATACTGGGCATGCTCATACACTTAGTAGCAAAGCACAGGGGCATGCTCACACACTTATTAGCACAGGGCTGGTAGGAATGCACTACTATGTGTCCATCTACACAAGGATATACTGGGCATGCTCATACTCCTAGTAGCACAGGGCTGACTGGGATGCACTCTGATGCTAAACATGGAGGGCCACAATGGCCATGCTATTACAGGTAGACATAAAGAACACATTGTAATGGGCTCTGGTGTTAGTAGTTGTCATTGTTAGTGGGAACGCTGCTCTACATATTTTTGACACCGGTCTTTTACACAACATCAACTGTCATTCTGGGATGACATGGCTGACAGTAGGCAGGCCTTTGTCACATATCACATGCATCCATGATACTAGGGAGTGTGGATATTACCCAAGTCGCATCCGCTCACACAGTGCCATTCCAAGGCAAATGTCCTAAACACAGGTTAACTTCCATACACCTACAGGACAACTGCATTGTTTTCTTATGCTAACCAGTGCTAGATGTGTAGTGTCCATATTCACAGCTGGCCACTGTACATCCAACAATGAGGAGTACTGACATCTGTGCAGTGAGGAACACCTGGCTGATGTCTCTGTAGTGCACAATAGCACTACCACCATATACCTCAGAACCTAGCACTACCACCATATACCTCAGAACCAGACATGTGGGCCATAACACAGGTACTGACCATTCCAGGTGGTGTACCCACATACATAAAGGCCACTCACATGCATTGACTGGTCCCCCCATGAAAGGCATCACAGATGAGCCATGTGCAGGACACAGTGTCACATGCTGCATTCTAGGATGTAAACTGCAGACACCACCATGCCCTCAGACCACCAACACGCAACCATACATGTATGACAAACAAGTACACCACCATGTGACCCTTGACCTGTGTACTAGTAGACATGTACTGACACAGTTGCATCACATGTTATGCAATGCAATGATACCACTGTCTTTGACCAGGTCATCTGTACACATACCAAGGGCCCTTGGCACTTTCCACCATTAACAGATGTCTGTTGCTGTACACCAGTACACACCCTCATGTATGGATATGACATATATGTACCTGCCCTGGGTATGTACATGCCACACACACAACATACCTGTAAATAGCATAGCTGTTGTAGTCCTTTGTGCAAACAGGTGGCTACAGCCATTACACATACGCACATGGAAGGTAGGTCCATGGCTGCTGAATGCTAACAGTACATACGGTGTGATATCAATGTTGACAGAGGTAACATCCCCTCTGTACTGGTCACCCATCATATCATACAACAGTCCATGTGTCATGTATGTCATTACACATATCTATATATTGCAATGCCTACAAACATGACCAAATGTCAGGATTGTAGGACCTACACACCTGTACACGTAGTGTTGTGCATTCAGATAACATGCATGTGCAGTTGCTGATGTATGCAGGTGGCATGTATCCTAGTACATCATGCAGCTGCAATGCAGTCTCAACATTGCCAACTGTATATGGTGATATTCTGAATGTTCATAAAGATGTACCACAGGTATGGCCAGATGTGTTGAAATAACTAAGTGGCGGGGCATCTTTGCAGATGGATGTTTGCTGTGGACAACTCACAGGTGTGTCACAAGCAGTCCTACAATACCCTGTGTAACCAGTAAGCAATGGGTTTGTTAATTGAAGGACATAACACACAACATAGACAGTGGTCAGGGGGACAGCAAAGGTAAATCACTTGACACCTGTTAATAGATATGATGTCCCTAGTGCATATATCAGCACTGTTGGCACAGGAAGCATCAGTACAGTTTTAATGTGTGCAATACTTCTGTACGTCTGACATACATAACATGAGCTAGGCAGGTCTGAGATTCACAGTACTGGCATGTGTGGTTGTGTGTGTGTCCATATATGTCACATATTGTGGGGAATACATCTCAATTGTTACTCACTCTCCTGTACACTAGTATACACATCTGTATAGACTGCAATGTAGAAAGCAGGACATAGGCAGGGGTGTGTATCTCACACATGTGAGGTATCTGTATGTGTATGACATAGGTGTATTAATTACTGAATGCCACAGTGTGTGTATGTAGGGCTGACTGGTCCCTGCGGTGAGGATGTATGTTACCATACTGAACTGATAAGACCCCTCCCACCATCCAGGCAATGCATTCAACTATCGATGTTGATGTCCCCAATCTTAGGCCGTACTGACTACCTGTACACATGTATTCTCTGTGGCACATCATGTAGGTGCACAGCACTGTAATGATGATTTGCATATAGGCAGGGGTCCACATCCCACCAGTAGCAACTGTGTGCAAGTGTGTGTTACTCTGTCTGTGAAGCCGTGAGTGTGTGTGTGTGTGTGTGTGTGTGTGTGTGTGTGTGTGTGTGTGTGTGTGTGTGTGTGTGTGTGTGTTACATTGTCACTGAATACATGTGTGTCAATACCTGCACCCACACACTCAGGTATTGATACACATGTATTTAGTGACACTGTGGGAGCATGTATTACTGATTCCCATTGAGGCATGACACTTCCCACTGGCCACTACCCTTGTAATCAGCTAGACTACTCTCTTACCTCCCCACTCCATGTAACTTTACCTGTGATGTCACCCTTCATGGATGTCACGTCTGTGGCCACAGTAGCTTAATACACAGCTATCATGCTCTTGGAATGGTAGACATGTTTGTAACATAGGACATTCTCACTGGTATGTGGCAGCTACACAGTGCATGCTAGTATATTCATACATATCTGTGAGTAGTCCACATTGACATATGGGGCACTTAACTGCAAACACTGACATCCAACAGCACGTGCAATTAGACCTGAAGAAGGACAGCAGAACATCATGACCAACATGCATTTACTGTTGTTACACAAGACACATACTGTTAACAGTATTGTACAACTGTACTACATGGTATATCTGCTGCCTGTCAACAGTCCTCAACATTTGTAAACTATACATATCATCCTAGTTTGTTCACCCTGTGCATCAGACCATATGAGCATATTCCTGCACTGATGGTGTGGATGTCAGGGATGCGGCACAGGCATCATCATATGCAGAGGGTGTTAATGTTTGCCGGAGGCCTAGGCTGCACTGTTGCTACATAAGACACATACTGTTAACAGTATTGTACAACTGTACTACATGGTATATCTGCTGCCTGTCAACAGTCCTCAACATTTGTAAACTACACGTATCATCCTAGTCTGTTCACCTTGTGCATCAGACTATATGAGCATGTCCCTGCACCGATGGTGTGGATGACAGGGATGCGGCACAGGCATCATCATATGCACAGGGTGTTAATGTTTGCCAGAGGCCTAGGCTGCACCATTGGATGACATCATGTGTGTGGGTTTGGGCCTTTGATCTAATTGGGCGTGTGTGGATGTTATGCATGTGTGTGTTGAGGTGCCCTACATATGTGTCCAGTGTGTGCGTGTATGTCTGCACACAGTTCTCCCATGTGTCTGGCCTACACAGGGGTATTATTGACAGCTGCAGACTGTACAGGCAAGGTTTTACAGTTCACGGTGTCCGGCCATGGACAAGTGACCTGTGCCTGCCAGGGGTTGCACAGGCACTAACAGACAGAGGTGCAGATTGGGTACTGTCTGATGTCACTAGTCCACTGGAACCGTGTTCCTGTTGTGACCATCCCAAGCCATGTGCATGTGGCCTGCTGTGTCATGGTGTGGACAGCACAGCACCAGATACACTGCTGCTGCTACCGTCACTATGGGAGTGGGCATGTGAGGTAGCTCATACACGTAGACCTGGCACAGGTGATGTAGCATGCCTACGTCCACGTGCCCGATGCCTCACTCCTACCAGATGTTCCAACACAAACAGCTCACACTCGCGGATTGTCATGCCACAGTCAAGGACTCCAACCATGTCACCCAACCATCTATCCAAAGGATCAGCAATCTGCTGTTGAGCATTTACCATTGCCTGGATGCTGTTGTTTAAAGAACGGACAGCAGCCCTCTGTAGCCTCTGATATTTTCTGTTGAGCCATTCAGCACATGCCTGAGCCTCCATTACAGCCTGAAACATGTGTCTGGTGACACCAGCTGCTGTGCTTTGTCATACAGGAGCATGTTGGCCAGAGGTCGTCCTACGAGCAGCATTGGCCACGTGCCTGTGTGGGGCACCACCAGTAGTTTGGCTGACACCATGGTGTGCAGGCACACCTTCCATAGCCTCCACACTTTCCTGTTCCAAGCTACCACATGCTGACTGTCCTTCCTCTATGTCCACTGGTGATGGGGTATGTGCAGGTATGGGATCTGTGTGCGGGGATGAGGTGGATATAGATGGAATGGCAACTAATGGCACAGTTTCAGCCCCTGACAACTCTGCCTGTGTCCCAATCATACATTCATCATCACTGTAGAGTCTGTGGGGACACTAACATCTGATGTACCACAGGAGGGCAATGCACCTACATCACCTGTGAGGGCAGACAAGAACTGTACATTACAATCTATACAATAGACACACACACACACACACACACACACACACACACACACACACACACACACACACACACACATGTGATATGACAGAAGGCATGCAACATGCATGTGATACGGCAGATGGTATGCAGCGCAGACAATAATAGTGGTAGTTATCATACATCCCTAGGTTGCACACAACAGCATGCATGTGTCACAGCAGATGGCATGCAAATTACACAATCATAGTAGTGGTTAGCATACATCCCTGTGTTACACCATGTGGACCAGTACAGGTTAACAGTACACCTGCCCGATGTGTGGCATATGACCTTGATAATCACATGTAGTATGACATGTGATCTGCTGATGTGTACAATGATATGCATACATGTTTAACACAATGGTGTCCTGTCAAATATACAGTGGGGCAATGGTGTATCAATTCAGTGTTGTCTCTCCACCCTACAGATATACTGCAAGTTTAGCTGATGTTCATGGCCATTGCAGGGAATCATGAGGCGTCTCTAGTGCTATACAGTGTGAGTTACAGACAGGGTTCATAGCCATGACTGTGTTCAGATACAATACATATATACTGTGGAATGTGACCCACATCATTGAGGTGTATACACACTAGACCATGATGTGGAAGTTGTGACACAGGTCACTGATGAGTATAAGGATGACACCCCTGCACATCTGCAACCATATTGCTGCAGCCTGGCATCTATGGCCAGACATGGCGAACACGTCAGTACACCATGTCCCACATGACATCTGTGTACCACACACACACACACACACACACACACACACACACACACACACACACACACACACACACACACACACACACAGACACGAGGAGCTAGTATGGCATTTATGTCCATCACCAGCAATGGGAATGTACTGTATCTGTGGCCTGATGTGGATACTGTACAGGTGACCGCTGTCATGTTGTAACACCCTCAAGATGTTCAACACATCTTATGTGGTGGACTGATGTTACACCTACACAAGATGTGCACTGGCCTGTAGGATGTCTAGTGTTCCACATCTACATTATGACCATTATACAAAGGCCATGGCCGAACCATGTGTAGCCATTGTATGACAGGGTGTACACACAAGCACAACACATCTACTGTGTGTGTTGCTCCATGTCTCTGGCCATCCTCCATGGCCATGTGTGTACATATGTTGCCCAAATTATTGTGATGGGCATCTATTTCACATGACTGTGTTGTCCCATATGATATCTATGCTCTACTGACAACAGGGTTATGCAGATAAAGGGTGGTATGTGAGATATGTTTTCAGGTTAGGTAGACAGTGTAGCAGCCAGGCCAATAGATGTCATGTACATGTCAAGATATCACACCACATTGTGTGACATTCATAGCAGAGCTATGATCCACACCGTTGAAATCTGTGTGCTGGCCATACTCCAGCCCACTGTGTAATACTGTTTGTATTCACCACATGTGTAGATCAGATCTGTTGTATGTTCCTAAAGTGAACAGCACCTCCACCATTGTATGCACAGCTGTCAACACATCTGGCAATAAAATTTGTGAGGATTCATGTCGGTGAGATGATTCACATAGTTTGCCAGTGTTGCACATGGATAGTCATTGTGATGCATTGCAGGTCCGACCTGTATATTGTGACAGGACCATAGATTATGTGTACATGTTGTAAATGGCCACATGGCAGATAGATTTGTGCATTACGGTTCCTGATAAATAATAACACTCTCACCTGCAATGGGTTGCTGTTTCAGCGGAACGCCAGAGGTTTCTAAATAGGAGTAACACAGCAGTATGAGCTAATCCACCCCTGTGTAAAGGCTACAGGGAGCAGTGTGCATAACACATACACCAGTACATTAGACTATACTATGGTGTATGCACATGTGTTCATACACAGAGTAGCATACTATAGTATGCGGCATGTGTGTATACATGCCTTGCATATGATGTTACATTACATATTGTACAGTGACACATGCAGCTATATGGAATATAGTTGTTATAGGTGCAGTACTGACTTACCAGGCAACTCCAGGCTCAGTGGTTGAGAGACACCCACCTCCACAATATCGGCTAAGGCTTGTGGATGTGGTTCAGCAGGTGTCCCCAGGTTGGCCAGTAGCTCCTCGGTATATGTGAGTGGGGGCTGGGTTGGTGGTCCACCACCTGTTGCACCTTGTTCACTGGCGATTGCATTCGCATGCTGTTTCGCCCATCTAATGAGGTCTGTACATTGTCTGTGCACCTGCTGGTATGTGTGGTTGTGGCCACCCACATCATTAACCCTCCTGCAAAGTTCCATCCGCAGGACATCCCACTGCTGTGCATCCTGTGGCATATGGCTGAACAGGATATCATGATTGTCGAGTAGGTATGGGATGATGAGGGCCTTATCCTCCAAGCATGTAAAAGGGGGAAGCCTTGCACGCGGCATACCTGGAAGACATAATGATGGAGACAGGTCACAGTACCTCAGAGACTTACAGAGCTACAGCTGAACATACATGTGTATCACATTAATTCAGTTTAAATAGTTGTATTTTCAAACCTACATGACACTGACGTGTTTGTGTCACACACATGTGACACTCAATGTTGAGTGGATATTATCACCATATATGTGTGTATGTGTCACCTGATTACATTGCTCATACTCCATGTGGTTGCTGTCTTGATGTGGGCATGTCTGTTTGCCTGTACTGGTGTTCCTACCTACCAGCACATGGCTAGATGTGTCCACATTAATGCAGTCGACCTTGATGCAGTGTATATGTCACATATAACGACTTGCACTGCCTTAACAGACATGACCTGTGACCCTGCAGACATGCTCACATAAGGTTTTACATGTATGTGTTCTGCCATATACATCTACATGCACTGTACAGCAATTCAACATCCTGCCATGTATCACCTGTGTTGCACACGTGATACACATGGGACACTGACTAGCCAGATGGTATTTGCAGGGATGGATATCAACTATAGCATGTACAGTCAAAGTCAACTTGTGAGCTATATGCCATGGGCCATGTATGCATCTAGCATGAAAGGTTACCTGGCAGTAGCCGACAGGTGGGTCTGTGGGGCCAGGTGGAGCAGTGCCACATTACTGATCCACAGGGTTAATGATACATATACCATGCGTTACCATGCGGTCATCACACCATGTCTAAGAGGTGAGCGATGTGCAGATTGGACGGACAGGAATGCATAGTATGGCAGGACTATGTCAAGTGTATGAGCCAAGGATCTGTCCAGCATGTGGTAGGTGGATGTTCATGAAGTATGTGTTTGAGATCAGGATGAGTACATGTAGCATGTCCGACATCACTGGGTTGGACATGGATTTATTCAGGGTATGCATCATGCTACATAGTGAAGATGGGGAATGGGAAGGCTGGTGTAGGCCATCTGCACATGGCCAATACCCCTTAAAGGAAATATGTGATCTGATATGGGTCACTTGAGTGTTCTGTATGGCTGGACAATGATCTCTATATTCATGAATGGCACCCTATCATTATTAGGGTTGCCACATATGACTCCCTGACAGTTGTGGTGACGTAGCTATCACAGGAAAGACAACTGCCCAGCTGCATCCCTCACACACAAGTGTCCATTATGTTGAACGCTGCCTAGGTGGTAGTTCATGGGTACAGGGTTATTAACATAGGGGTGACAATGCGAATCAGCTATTGCTCCTAGGTCATAGTCATTCGCATACTTCAATAGGCAGATGCCTTCTGTTTGTCTGTGAGGTATGGACTACAATGAGGGGGAATAGAATTCATTAACCCTGACATACTGTAGCTGCCACTGGTATGATCACGTATTATTCAGACACCTTCTGTAGTGTTGCTTCTGCCAGCAGTTCTGTTGCAAAACACTCCTGTGACATAGGAATGTACATCTAGTATACTGAGTGTAGGTGGTACACAGTATGGGTGATGATGTCCTATGACCTGGCAAGGTTACGATATGCAGTGTGACATCAACCATACTGTCATCTACATCTGTACTGCTGACATCACTTAAGGGATCAAGGTTCATGGCCTTCCAGACCAGACTCAGCAGGGTAGTAGTGCAGTACTTCCTATTATCAGTGGTGTCTCCCCCTTTGTGGGTTGTGATACCTGTTGGTGTGCACCATTCAGTGTGTACACAACCTGACATGGAGCTATGTTTTACATGATGTGTACATGGAGAGCATCTTGTTTTGTCATATGTGTATGATACAAATTGTGATGTGGGCAGGTCCCATGCAGACTGAGTGCAGCTTGTACCTGCATAATTGTGGGTACAGGGGCCCTGTGGTGTACATGGATATATGCTTGTGTACCTGTTGGGGGGAGGGGGCCGTGTGTTTATATTATCCAAGACCCTAACTGGATTGCTTATTCATGCTAAGCTCTTGTTCAGGACTTGTAAACACTACGTAAGCTAATAATTACTATAGCACTCAATCTTCCACATCACCTACAGTTAAGGGTGAACAGGTTTTGTACATACTTTTCTCACTTGCATAAAGTAATGTAGCTCTTGTACTCACTTTCCTCACTTATCTAGGTGAATGTAGTTCTATATTTAGGCATGTCCAAGAGTCAACTGCCAGTGTTCTCACCTGTCTATCTGATGAATTTGGACATCTTGAGGCAATGTACACATTGCCTCATGTACACAGACAAGCCTCTCCACCTACCACCCAGCACTACAACCTGTAAGAGATGCACTCATCTAGCCAAACTGGAGGTAAAGGTCTCTCCAACCAAGCCTGACCCTGACTGTCATGTGGAGAAGGTACACAGTCACACAACACCACACTCATCACATAAGTCTCACTGAATCTACCCCACCATTAACTGGGAAAACTACTCGTGTACCAACACATTAGCTCAATGGTTTCTGGAATTCATAAACACCAATGCCCTGACTCAACATATCCACACACCCACCAGGGGCAACAATATCCTAGACCTAGTCATTACCAACATGAGTGACTGGTGCTCTACACGTGAAGCCAACTCCTCATTGGTCCGATCAGACCATGTGCTGAACACCATTGATTTCCACATCCCGCACCTACCCCCATTAAGGGAATCACAGTATAATATGTCTACAAGGCCAACTACATGCTTCTTAAGACAGACGTGGTGGACGTCATGACACCCGTGCAGATGGACAGTACTGTTACAACTGCTGAATCCTACACAAATGCACTCTGTAAGCACTTACAGGAGTGCATGGCTTGTGCTATCCCAAACAGAACCAGGCCGCTATACTCCTAATTAACTAAACCAATCTGGTGGTCCCCCTGCCATAAACATATTGTACTACAGGAGGAAGACACTATTGCAAATGAGAGTACAATACCATGCATGGAGGAGATCCCTGGCCAGCCTCAGTAAGAAGGTGAGATCCCTTATAAGATCCTCTAAAGCTAGCTATGAAAACTATAACGCAACTAATACCAACAACAACCACAAAGCATTCTATAGCTATGTCACATATCTTGATGTCAACAACCAGATCTGCTCTGAGTTACAGCACAAAGGCACAAACATTACAGAAACAATTGATATTGGCAACATCCTGGCAGATCCCTCTCAAAGCTGCACACTCTAAAGGCAATATCACAGCATCCATGGGACCGGACAACATCCTAGGCTGCATTTTACATGAACTTCAGATCATACTGTCTCCCCACCTATGCACCATGTTCAATAATAGCCTCACATCGGGCATAGTGCCCCCTGAATGGAGCACAGCAACAGTTATCCCACTCCACAAAGGTGGCGCCACAATGGACCACGGGACCTATTTCTCTATAGGCCTGACTAGCCTGGTCTGCAAGGCTATGGTGCACATCATGGATCACTGTCACAGAGACATTGGGTACCTTCCAACCTTTGACCCCTCCCTGTTTGGTATTGTTAAGGCAAGACCATGCCTCCTAAACCTGGTGGACTTCTTAGAGACAGTTACCAAGGCATTAGATGAGGGTATGGAGGTCCACACAGCCTACCTAGATCTCTCATAGGCTTTCAACACCATTCCTCCTTCTGGTATTATCAACATACCCATCTGCCTGAAAATTAACCCCTACATCATGTGATGGTTTGCAAAGTGGCTCATGGACAGAACCCACACAGTGGGAGTTGCATACCCTAGGTCCGACTGTATACCAGTTACAACTGGTTTCCCCCAGGGCTCAGTCCTAGGACCCCTCATGTTCGGTATATACTTCTCTGATGTACAGACAAGCACTGGAGGGCTTTGGCTGAAAAGGTTTCAGATGACTGCAAACAAGGGGACATAATTGTTTCCCCAGCTGTTACAGACACCCTCTGGAAGGGTCGCACTGAGATGGATACCTGGTGTTAACATCATTGCGTCAGGCTGAATGCCTAAAAGTGCATAGTCATCCCCTTTGGATATAACTAATTACCCACAGACTACCACATAGGTGCTAGTCCCCTACATACAGAAAAGGTAATACAGGATCCGGAAACACCAGTAGATAGCAACCTCTCCTTCGATACCCATAATGACAAGGTGGTTAGAATATCCTGCTACATGGCCCCCCTAATCTCTAATGGGTTTGCATCCAGATCAGAGGGGCTATTGTGACTCTACACATGTCATATTAGACCCATTAAAGGATACAACACCTGATTTGGGATATACCTTACAAGACAACTGCAACAGCTTGGAAGACCACACCAGTACCACACCAAGAGGATTACTGACCTCAAACAGATGACCTATGCAGCCCAACCTATGAAACTCCAGCTGTACTCAGTTGCATACCGCATACCCACAGGTGATCTCTGCTTGACATACAAGGCCCATGTCCAACCCTGTATTGCTGGATATGCTCCACCTAAACAGAAGCCCCTGACAGCCACATGCTCTAGGTATATACACCTAACCACAACGATAAGTAGGACGTGCTGGACGGATAGATTCCTGACTCGGACACTCCCTATGCTTTGGGACATGATTCCAATGTACCTCAGGCAGGGCCCCTCATGAGCACTCTTCAAGGGAAACCTTGACGTGTGAATGGAAGACAGACATGTACCCCGGGGATCACTGCAGTGGCTCTGCTGGACAGAGGCACAAGGAACTATTGGCTCTGCCATTCAGAGGCACAGGGAACCAACCTATGGGGGTGGCAAAAGCCAACACACGCTAGCTAGGCTTACAGATACCCTTGGTAAGACAGCCTAGTACCTACCTTTGCACATATTACATGTCTTATGTGCATGGATAGTTAAATAGCTCTTCCATTTTACTTTGCTATCATGCTGATAAACTGTCGGCTCACTAAAATACATATGTATCCTGTTACTGTGTATTGTAAATGCCAATTGACATAACTAATGTTTGCTTACCATTACAGTAATGCTATGTAGCTTGTAATACATATCTGCCTACAATACTGTACATTACACAGTTATTGGCACAATATCCCACAATGCAAAACATACTTGCACAGTGGCCCAACCTTCCACATGTTATTCTCTGTATTACACCCATATATATGGCTACAGTTACAATATATCAACATATACTATCCCCTGTTATAGCACATACTTGTTGGACCAGCCCTGCCACTGACGTCGGCTGGTGAGGAGTATTTCTGTTCAAAGCCCTTATATAGCATCCCTTGTGGTGTATGTGGTGTTTGCCTTGTGACCTACAGCAGTACACACAAATACTACAAGTGTTACTATGCTCAACAATACATCACTACAAGATAACTGTTTCCACTATATGGATTGTGTGCACTTTAAATACTTCAGAATAGTACTACATACACAGACATACTGACTGTTCTACATACCTTATTAGTAACCCGAGGTGTCGTTAACTGTTGATTCAATCCTTTTCAGTTTGTGTTTCAATGTTCTTTGTAACGTTCTGCTGGTATATACAGATGGTTTGAATGTATGATAACACATCCTTTTCTAGTTACATATCGGTAACATGTGGTATCCTGCCCACCAATTGCTGTTCCAAAGTAGTTAATTGGATACACATCAGCTGTGCAGCTACTCCATTAGCCAATACCATGGCAACAGTGATGTATAAGTGAGTACTCCTTTTGGGCATTGTCCGTTTGCCTTACTTTCGAGGGAGATGGCCTAGATGTGTTATTGTGATATATTTCAACAGCTATATGGAGACACAGAGATATATTAGCTTCATGACTCCCGTGGACTGTGTGTAATGGCTAAATGATTTAGTTCTACATGTGAGTATAGCTGTTATATTTCGAAACAGTGCTACTTATGCAGGGTTTGTTTGTACCTGATACTTCTGCAGATGTTTAAGTCTGGCAAGGATGTTTGGCCAGCTCAAGGCCATATGGCTATGCGTGAACTATTATGTGGTGTACAGTGTGCTCACCAGACATCCTTGATTTGGTGTACAAGTGTAGCATACTGTGCTGTTACTCACTAATTGCTAACAAATCCTGGTGTATGCACAACCCTCTGAAATAGGATTAGTGAAAACAAACCCTATTACATCAACAGATGTTCCATTGTATAACAGCAGCTATTTCACATAGGGCCATGTTAGTGTGTCTCTGACAAGGTATGTTAAGGCTTCTGCAGATGTCGTACAGTGTGTGAATGCTTTGTGATATTATTACAGTTTGTTTTGTAATATGTTTGGGTGTGGGGGTGATGGTGGGTGTGCTTAGCAGATGCAGGTGTGTAGGAACTGCTTTTATACATAATCGCTATGTGCGTGAGGGTTCCTTCCCTATTTGAACACCTATCCTTTTGTGGACTAATACAATGGTAATTGTAGGCTGATTCATTAAGGCACTGTTATGTGGTTCCTGTATAGCATGCAGGTGATGGTAGCCCTTGAATCTCTTTGGTAATACATCTGAATGCAATAACATGTTGCTACATGATAGCCGTGTATTTCTGTCATAGGTATTTGCAGTCATCATAGTTGTGTTGGTGACTGACCCTGTTTGGCTAGGGTTGCCACCTTTTCATATGGCCATAGTGGGTCCTTTTCAGGACACACATCTGATTTTACAGGCCGACACAAACCCACGGTCAGTACAAGGGATAGAACTTTCCTTTCTTGCCTAATTATAAGCTTATTCTTGTAGCAGTTTAGTTGCTTACCCTGTTTCCTGTACCATGTAGGTATTTTAGATTCAGAAATAACTATTGTATGCAACTATTACAGTACATATAGGACATAATTATGTCCTACAATCCCAGGACATTTGCCACATTTAATATATTTGGTCAGGACACAACTGCCCAAAGAGGGAGTATCCCTCGCAAAGTGGGACAGGTGGTAACACTATCATTGGCTCATGTTCATAGCAAATATTTGTAATGGTGTATAGGCATATACTCTCCATATCCTTTGTTCATAAAGGTTGGTAGTGGCAGAACGTGTGATTGCTATGGTCTATTTTATACACATATGTGAACACTTCAACCGCTGTATACAGGAGACCTACGGAATCCCGAAACCACAGTGTTCCAATGCACACAGTACCGGGACCAGACTCCCATACCTCACATTACTGACATCGACAGTAACTCACAAGGTAACATGAACATGGAACAGACACATGCACACACAGACACACTGCTACCCAACACATCCAAACAAACCATCCTACACTACGTATGAGTGGGTGGCCAAGCCTCCCTACACCCCCTCACGTAGGTGTCTGCACCCCCCACACCACCCCCTACTTTAATATTCTACATCCTAGGTCGCGCAAACAGACGCACAAAGCTAACCCCCAATCACACATTACAGTCCCCCAAGAACACACACCACACACAGAACACACACTTACACATACTACAACCCTAAGAAACACACGTACACACAGTAACCTACCCAAACCGCAACACCAGAAGCACTGACTAACTGTCCATTAACATCGTGAGATTGCACCTCGCGCATCTGGTGTTTCGGTACTGTGTTCTTTCAGACCTTAAGCCTCAGGATTACATGCATCGGTATGTAAAGCAGTCAGTATGTGGTAGGTATCCCATTTATATGTACCTCCATGGTTATGTAGATGTTGTTAACCTATCTATATAGCTACATATATATGTATATCCCCATATATCGACATATCTCTCTCTCTCTCTCTCTCTCTCTCTATATATATATATATATATATATATATATATATTATATATATATATATATATATATATTATATATATATATATATATATATATATATATATATAAAACATACACCTTTCATTGTGTACATGCCTGTTTGTCCTATTTCAACACATTCCTACCTTTTGTGTTTTATCCTGTCAGTATACACGACTGCCACTGGTACATCTCATGTAGCTTAGTGGCATGTTATTGTGATGAATGTGTACATGGTTGCGTGTTCTAATCCTGGCAGTGAGATCTCACCTCTCAGAGCAGGCACTGGTAGTGCAAGGGTGATTAACGCACATTTCAGCAGTTGTGTGTTCCACATGTTTATTATTCTGTGGAGAACTACCTATATATGCAAGCTGTGTTTAAGGTATACTATGTAACATGTACACATCTGTGAAGATTCCTGTCAGAGATACTCCCCATTATTTGGAACTACATCCCTGATTACATTATACAAAACCCCTCACTGACACTCCGGGGAATCCTTGCAGAGTGGGTGGTGAACAGTAGCTACACCCCAGGGATCCCACAAGTGGCTCTGCTCCACAGAGGGACAGTTAGTTGATTGATGGGGTGGTGACAGCAGACACATTTTGTCTATGCTTATGAATGGCCTCGGCAGTTGGGCATGTACCTACCTATGTATCTATGAACCTGTACATACAGTATGGACACATGCTGATAGCTTAATTTACTATTCAGGTATTGACTTACCTTGTGCCAATGGCGGTTGTGTGTACAATAGTTGAGGGCTAGCTATGTAGGATGCACACAGTAGACCACCTATACATGACAATTTACAGGTGGTCGTGTGTGTGTGCCATCCATGTTTGCTGTGTGTGCAGGCGGAGAAGGGTGTCAGTCCATGACAGTGTGTGTGCTATATGTTCCCTCTTTGCCAAGGCATGGGCATACTGGGCACGCCTCCTTCTGCCTACTGGGGCTAGCACAGGGTGTTCATGGTCTGAGTCCCCCTGTGCCTGTGGGTCCCTTGGCAATGGTGGCGGGCTGTGAGAGCCTTCACCATTCTGTCCCTGCTGCAGCTGTTTCCGCAGGATCATGTTGTGTAGCATGGCACATACTATGAAGATGTGGGCACATGTTCCTGGAGAGTATTGCAAGGCTTCACCAGATATGTCCAAGCAATGGAACCGTGATTTCAGCATCCCAAACATGCGCTCTATGATGATTCTGGTTTCTGCGTGTGCCTCATTATGGCATTCTTGTGTGGCTGTGTGTGCATTTCTGATGGGAGTCATCATCCATGGTTCCAGTGCATAGCCAGCATCCCCCACCAGGTGGCCATATGGGATGTCCCCCCTGGCAAATACCTGATACAGCTGTGAGGCATGCCAGATGTAGGAGTCGTGATAGCTTCCAAGACTGCCAGCCCACACATCCATGATAATGCCCGGGGCATTGCACATGACCTGGCAGTTGATGGAGGTGAATCCCTTGCGGTTTATGTAGCACCTACCCTGCTCACCGGGTGGTGACTTGATGTGTATGTGCATGCAGTCTATTGCACCCAGTACCTCCGGGTAGTCCGCCACATGGTGGAAGAGATGCATATTGCTGGCCAACTTCTCCTGCATTCAGGGGAAGTATATCTGCTCATTGGCATGTGGTAACATGGGATCCAGGAACTGGTGGAGTACTCTGGATGCTGATGCCTGTGAGATCCCCATGATATCCCCAGTTGGCCTTTGGCAGGTACCTGTGGCTACTATTCTCAAGCTTCCACATACCTTCGTGTCCACTGGGATGGGTTCCCCTCTGTTACTTCTGGCTCTGAGGCATGGCCGGCACAGCTCAACAAGTTGCTGTATGATGTCCCTGTCCACCCTGTAATGCTCTACTATCTCCAGATCATGTAGCCCCTCGTAGGTTACCCTGGGTCTGAACACTTGTCTCCTCCTCCAGTGCCTGAGATGGTTGTCAGCATCATCCTCCACACCACGGTGAGTCTCCAACACATGCTGGTGAATCAAAGCTACGGCAGCCCCTAACATATACATATTAAAAGTTCCCCGTATGTATACACTAATGGTGCAGAGTGTCTGGGAATACACAAGTGTGTGTGTTGGGCTTTCACACCTTATACTATTGTGCAATGGATGATGCTGGTGTAATTGGGTGTGTTTGTGCTATTCCAGCTGCAGGGTATCTTAATTATTGGTTTTACAGCAGGTACTGCTATTGTGGGGCCTTTGGTGTTGACTTACGCTTGTCTGCCGTGATTCATCTATTGCCCTTTACTTCTATTTTCAACCCGATTCACCTCCCATTGTCAGACATGCATCCAGCTGCCACCTTTCTTGTTTTGTGCTTCCATAACCCAGGATTGTGTGGGGAAATGTGTTATGTAGCTGATCTACAGCAAGTTTGCGTTGTTCTGCTGTGACAGTTCTCTTTTCTTTGCTGTACGGCACCTCCCATTTCCTGTTCTACAGGTAGCTGCTAGCAGCCTTGTTAGCTGTTGTCTATGGCCCACTGTGAGTTTCTAGGTGTTAATTACTCATTTGTACTACAATTACCATGCTGCAGCATTTCCTTATTGTCTTCCCATATCCTTCCTGTTTCAGCTGTGGTGCGCGCCTCGCACATCCGTTTACTGGATTTCCTGTGTGTTTTCATCCACGTTCACATGAACGTTTGGTTACCTTCTGTGCTCTCAGCTAAGCAAAGCTATGGCTACTTCCACACCCCTATCCTGTGGCTTTGCTTAGCAACACGCAACATGGACTTGCAATGATCCAATATGCTTACAGCTACGGTGGCGTGCCCCTCTCTTGATGTCATGTTTACCTCCAGGCCACTCCTCGGTTTTGTAACGCTATGCTGTGTGGTATATCCTTATGCCAGCGGGGCATTTGTGATTCAGTATTACTTGACTCATTTGCATGGCATTGACTGCTAATTCCTAGTTACTGCATGGAACAATGTCACAGACCCTTAGCAACCCTTGCGCCATGGTTTGTGGTGTAGCATGCGTGCCATTGACTGTTATGGGGATATCATGAATTGCGTTACATTACAGTTTTATGACATCTAAATATATTTTCCTTATGATCCCTTTTGCGCACCGATGCACCGCAGTTTTACTTTGCGTTGGTATGGCCATGAAATGAAATGCTATTTTTTATATGTTGTGCATGTTGTTTTATGCCATTGGCCATATATTTAGCCATTGGCATATATTAACAATATAATATGTAAGTCTGGTCCGCTTTCTTGGCTCCAATTTTATGTTTGACAAAATGTAAACCGTTTTTTTTGATTAACATTTCTACATGCTTACGCTACGCCTGCACAACTTCATGAATCGCTATATACCTTCATTTGCATGCTACACTGCTGCGCATGGGCTAGTTAGCATACATGCGGTGGGAGCTGCACAACTCTGGTGTATGCTGGTAGTGCACTTGTAAACAGCTCTTACCTGAATCGCTCGACGGCCATATTTGGCGCTAGATCGCCGACTCTACTCCGACGCATGGCGCAAGCTTCATGAATCCTGGGGACACATTATTTTACATTTAATTTTAACTTATTTTATTACTGTAATTGAGGTTATAGTAGTTATTTAATTAGTGTTTTAACTGAATAGACTGACCATGAAATTTGCTATTTAAGTCCTGTGGGGAGTTGTAGTGGAATTTTGATTTGATGAAGTCCATGATTATATTGTGGGGCAACAACACTTACTTTTATTAAATTTGTGTGTGTGGCATGTCTGCTGGTGATTTTGCATTTTATTTTAACAGTGTATGTGATTCATTATATTCTAACCAGGCTGCAGAAACCTGGAACCAAATGTCCCCTGAAAGAAGACAGACACGATAAATAACTTTAAAGTGTCACTAAAGAAATACCTACTAAACGACTGGTTGTGCTTTTGCACTACTCCAGGATGAACTCCCAGAACTCAGCCATATACCTCCTTCTAATTACACTCTATGAACTCTATCTTTCATTACTCTAACTTATACACAATTTTGTTCCTTTTATACTAATATAATCACAATATGCTAACACCCAAAATGGGCCTCTTCTACTTTCTGCCATTCTTTTACATGCTTTCCACTCAACCACTTCTTCTCCTGATAAGAATTTTTCTTCCAGGTAGCCATTGAAACATCTTTTTCTTTCATACATGTTTTTACCTTCTATCTTTCTGAGCCTCTACATATAGAGTATCTTAGTAGATTTTTTTTTTAATTTAAATACACCCTCCAGTGTAATCCATTCATTTTCTGTGTTATCCATCTTTACATATCCTAACAAAAACATCATTAGGTAGGTTTGCTACTATTAAATGTCAAATCTTTCTGAAGTCACCATTATTCAGCCCAAGAATTGTAGATGGAGTGCAGTGTATTGTTAATTACTGTCAGTAATACTTACAAGTATTTGTTGAAAGTCAACAACGGTATTGGGCTAAAACGTTTAGAGATATGGGCTCCTATTCCACACCTGTCCTTCTCAGTCCACATTCACTCACCTTGTGTTCTATCCTCTGCTTGCTTCCTGTTTTCCTCTCTGCCCTATACTCCCAGTTCCAACCTTTACTCTGGTCAGAAAATAGGTAAATACACCATTCACATGCCCCAAAAGGGCTTCAGTATTAAAATCATCTTTCTGTGCTCATATTTTGCATTACATTTGGTAGAGCATAATGTTGATGCCTGTATACAGCGACACAGCACTTCTCAACCTCTGGCAGAGCTGAAGAAAAATTCTTAACATATACAAAGCATTTTGGAATCAGGCATGCAATTGAGATGTTATTTAGTGTGCATCATCAAGCAATAATAAACTACAGTGATGTAATATATTTTATGGCATGTCATGAGTCCATTCTCAGTGCACTAGGTGCAGAGTTCTAATCCACTGTGGGTGAAATTTTTTTTTTACAATATAAAATTTTCATCAGGCAACTGTATTTCAGTTCTCTATATTTTTGATTACACCTTTTTCCTGAGTGCTTCAGTGGCAACCCTAGGAAATCCATTGGTTTAGGGAGCATGAGTATCAGAGGCATGGGTTCAAATCCATTCCGGTGTGTGTCACTTTTCTTGCTATCATATTTTTCGTTACCCTGAAATGTGTTTGACACCTTCCCTATGTATGATTCTGTGTCATACCTAGCTAATGCTCTGTTTTGTAGAGTATGAGTGATGCAGCAGGCATAGTTGCAAATCCATGCAGGTGGAATCATCATGTAGTATTTCCCCTAATACAATGTTTTCTAGAATATGAGTGATGCAACAAGCATCGTTACAAGTCCAAGCAGGCATAATCATCATGTGGTACTTCCCCTAATACAATGTTTTATAGAATATGAGTGATGCAGCAGGCATAGTTACAAACCCATGCAGGCAGAATCATCATGTGGTACTTCTCCTAATACAATGTTTTGTTGAATATGAGTGATGCAGCAGGCATAGTTACAAACCCATGCAGGTGGAATCATCATGTGGTACTTGCCCTAATACAATGTTTTGTTGAATATGAGTGATGTAGCAGGCATAGTTACAAACCCATGCAGGTGGAACCATCATGTGGTACTTGCCCTAATACAATATTTTATAGAATATGAGTATATGAGTCATGCAGAAGGCATAATTACAAACCCATGCAGGCGGAATCACCATGTTGTACATCCCCTAATATAACACATTCTTATCATCATTGTGTACATTGTGTCAGTGAGTTTGGCACTGTCTAACAAGATGTAGGTATTGATCAATCTAGTTATTAGCATTGAGCTATGAAGTGCAGAAGAATGCTCCTCAACCAATGCCATCCTGCTCATTTTTTGTTAGCTTACCTTATTTTGTGCCCTCTGCGTGCCTTCCCTTTTCATCTTGGTCTTATATTCCCAATCCAGCTGCCAACCTGGTTGAAAAATTGATAAGCACAGCATATGCACGTACATAAAAGGGCAAAAATTAAGACAATGAATGGCTTTATTCTAGCTGTTTTGATGGCTAAATGTACTTACAGAATTATTTTTACTGTGTTAATGTACTACATCGGGAGTTTGACTCTCTAAAGGGTTGTATCTGTTTTACAATGTTCAGTATTCATTTTGTAAATGTGCTACATATCCCTGATATCTGTCTTCTTAGTGACCCCCTACAGTCAGACAGTCTCAGTGGCTGCCCTTGCTAATGCACTGCAATGAAGAATGTAAACATGAAAGCCTTAATTCCAGTACTTGAATCCCTTTTTTTCATCTTGCCATCACTCTGATAATGTACTGCATCTCAGTAATTATGTTTTTTATGATATCTTGTTGCCTGACTGCTTCATTGGCTTCCCTTGCTAATCCACTGCTCATTATAACATCAATATGAGCAGGAAGGAATTTGATGTCTGTCTGTCTGTCTTCTGCCACTTCCAATCTGTTCAATCCTTATCTCCTCACCTAGTGTTGTCCTCTCTGCTTTCTGCCTTTTTGTATCTTTGTCCTATACCCTTAACAGTGTTTACATCATTCAGTCTTATCAGAAATATATTACACCACATTCATGCCCCAAAAAGGGTTATAATAGAATAAAAGTTATCCTTCTATACGTTGTATGACAGTTGGCTAAGAATAAATTTGATGCCCATATATAACCACAGAGAAATGACAGTTTTCATCCTATGGCATAACTAGAGAAACATACATTAAATAAGCAAAAATATTGGTCTCCATCCTGCAACGGAGTTGACTATTGATGCATGAAGCCAACCAATACTAACATAAGGTGAAGTTGGCAGTTTCAATGTAACAGCTTCTATGGCTCACTGTAGTCATGAACAGATCTGTACATACTCAATAGAATAGTGAGAGGGTTTTATGTTGTATAATAGTGATCATCAGTCTTCCACACTGTTCTACCACTCCATTGAAAGCTTTGTTTTCTGGCAATTCTACTGTAAGTTATCCTGTAGCTTCACTTGCTAATGTGCTGCTCTAGAGAATATTAGCTATGCAGGCAGTGGTTCCAGGCTATTGAAGTCTGCCTTGTAGTAGTTTAACACTCAATCCATTTCATGCCAAAATCTATTACAATGTTGTTGTATCTTTCGACTTTTCCCAGTTAGGGGTCGCCACAGCGGAACTCCGGTCCGCTAATGATTGGCAGTGACTTTTTACATGCCGAGTGTCCAGCACTGATGCACAACCTTCAACGAAGGTACGCCCATTCACGCATGTCTCCAGACAGAAGACGCTCTAGCTGAGAATCGAACAGAACAACGTCTTACTGTGAGGTGCCAACGCTACCGCAGCACCACCACTGCATATGAAATAAACTGCACCTAATACAAGTATGCAACAGTTTTACAATGATGTGTACATTGTCTGTAAACTAGAGGGAGGGTTTTGATCCCCTATTTGCTCTGTGTTATTTAGCAATGGTCATTTTTATTTTCACACTATTCTAACACTCCTTTGGAATGTGTGTTTTTGCCATCTTTACTAAAAGTTTTTCACTGACTTCAGCTGTCAATGCAATAGTCTGGAAAATATAATTTTGATAGGCAGGGGCTCAAATCAATTTAAGGTTCCCTAGTAGCAGTCTGACAAACAATCCATATCACTTAGTATTCACTAGCAATGCAAATGTGAAATAAAGCACACCTAATATTTGTAACAGTTTCGCAGTGATGTGCACATTGTCAATACATTAGGAAGAAGGTTGTGATCCTCTGCTTGTTTTATTTTCAGTTGGATGTTTGCACTGTTCTAGCATTCCCATGAAATGTGTGTTTTCTGACAACTTTTCTCTAAGCTTCTCTCTGGATTCACTTCTTAATACACTGGTATGGAGCCTCAGTTAGACAGACGTGTTCATATCCATTGCAGTATACCTTGTAACAGTCTGACAAACATTCCATATAATTTAATAATCACTTCTAATGCAAATGTAAAAAATGGTGCATCTAATACATGGATGTAGCAGTTTTTCAGCAATGTGCATATTGTCAGTATACTGAGTGAAGTGCTTTAGTCATCTGACAGTTGTATGTTGTTTTATAATGTGCAGTTTTCACTCATTCATGGTATTCAAACATTACTCTGAAATGTGCTTTCCATCAATATTTTTACAAGTGATTTCATAGCATGCACTACTAATGTACCAATCCACAGAATATAAGTTATGAAGACAGGAATTCACATCTGTTCCAGTGTAGTACATTTTTCTATCGCACTAATCTAGGGAATATCAGTAATAAAGACAGGGGGTTCAAATCCATTCAGGTGTAGTACTCTTTTTGTTATAAAGGTTTTCATTCCCTTGAAATGTGTTTTTCAGCAGTCTTTCCCATGAGTGATTCAGATGCCTATCAAACCCATTCAGGTGTTGTACTCTTTTTGTTATAAAGGTTTTCATTCCCTTGAAATGTATTTTTCAGCAGTCTTTCCCATGAGTGATTCAGATGCCTATCAAACCCATTCAGGTATTGTACTCTTTTCTTGCAATCCTGTGTTCCATTTCCATGAATGAAACAGTTCTATCATCAAATTTTGAATTATGTCAGGAGGTCTTTCACTTTCTAAACATATTTTTAAATATTGAGCTATGCTAGGAAGTTGGGGAAATACAAGTATGGGCCCCTACCCCATATTCATCATGCTCATTCGTTATTGACTGACCTTATGCTCTACCCTTTTTCTTGCTAACATAGCCGTATCTGTCTAATATTCCCATTTCCAACCTATAATAAAGTAAAGATATAGAAAGAAACAACACACACAAGCTCACCAAGGGCTTATAAAAAATTAATCTTTCTGTGGTCATCACTGCACAGCAGTTGGCAGAGTGAAACGCCAATGTCATCTATAACCTAAAGCAAAATGGCACTCTGTGTCTTATCGCAAAACTGATGAAAAATCCTTGGGATACACAGATATGGTCATGCAAATGAGGTAAATATCACTGCACATGCCAGTCTGATATGAAGTACTAAGTACAGTTAATGTCTTTATTCTAAATCATTCAATGGCTTAGACAAGTCATGCAGTTATTTCAGTTATTCCAATGCCTTGGTAGTGGTAGTGGTAGTGAGGGGGACTGAGTCAACTAGGAGTTGTAGGTTGTTATTTAACGATGCTAGATTTGCAATCTGCATGTGTGATGCATTTCCTGATATCTGTTTTATAAATGCTTTTATTCTAATCACAGCTGTGGCTTCCCTTACTAGAAAACTGGACATACCGACATGTGGAGTGCATTGCTACATCGACTCCCATGGCATTTTCATATTTCCTTTTGCAATGACATTCACATTAGAGTATAGGTCCACTGCTTGCATGCTGATGTTATTAGGACTGGTGTGGGTTGATATCATGATATTTTATTGTATGTCCAGATCCTGTGTAGATTTCACTTTCTTCAATATCCATGTATTGATATACCACTTTCTCCTTTCTACTTTTATGGCATGCATTCTTGCAACACCCATCTGGACTTTTTCCTTCTCTGTGGATTCTGTTACTATAGAACGACTTCTACTCCACCCTCAGCCATCAGTCCTATTTTCCCTTTCATTACACATTTATTTGTATATATTTTGCTTTGAAACTGTGCATGTGAACACTGTACAACTACTAAGGTGCTTGTGGACCTTTAATGTCTGTCTCTGCTGCTTGCATTTTACTTTATCTGTGATATTATCTAATACAGTGTATCCACTGAGCAGTACTGTGACCATGTCAAGTATCTTGTTTGATGTGCACATTGACTTGACCGCGTGCATATATGATTAGTATTGCTGTTTATCACATATGCAATGTAAAGAGTGCTGACTGCAGCCATAGATGTGGCATTTATCAGTTCCTGGGAATATTTCATTACATCACTAAAGTTTGTTTGGTATGCATAAAACTCCTAGAAAACTTGTCAAATGCTTATCATGAAGGGAGGATTTACATATTAATTAATTTTTTATTTTGCAATTAGTAAAGAATTAACAGTGATTTGTCATTTTGCAATTGTGTGTCAGAGTCTTAGTGTATTAAAAAGAAAATGAAACCATGTGACACAGCATTTCTGTATAACACAGGAACTGTATTAAAAAGGGAAACGTTCAAGCACATTCCTTTTTTATTGCTACACTATCACTGAACTGAGGCATGATGACTTAATTATAAATTATATGATTACTGGATGGTGCCATTTGCTTCATTAAGAAATTTCAGTTAAGATAGCTGGGAGATGTGTACAATGCAGAACATAACCCATGCAGCTGGAAATGGTATACTTACAGAATGCAGTAATTTGGCACAACATACAAAAAATGGGAGTAAGTTTGCCTCTCAGTATAATGGCTGATTTATTTGACGTTATTACTAAATGCTGTTACAAGTAAAGTTTAAGTTCAACATTGAGATACGGTCTTGAAAGTCTGTTGACCACCTTCCATACCAGAACTACCCATCGCATCATTATCACTGCCGTAGTTATTTGCAGTATTGTAAACCTTCTGTTTAAATTTAGATGAATACAGGGCACTTTCATAAGGAATGTTGTCCTATCCTGTAATTAGAGAAGAAGGTTCCCAAAGAGAAAATCATAGGAGAGCTATTTCCATAAGCATGTCAAAGTGTTGGTTATTAAAATGGACACAGTGCTCAAGCTTGTTGATGATGGATTTGTAGAATAGTTGTTAAAAGAATGTTTTAGTGATTTTTTTGCTGGTAGTACAGCTTTTAAGAGATCTTGTCAATAGTTTTTCTTAAATTTTTTCACAGTGATAATGGAAGCAGATGCTATCAATGACAGGGAGGATGCATGAATTCCTTAATCTGTGTTACTTATGGTGAACTCTGTGGGTCAAACTACTTTTAAGCTATGAGGAATCTGTAGTTTGAATGGAATTCTTTCTTTACCACCAGGATTCCTGTGATACCACAATCAGCTTCAACTGCATCATAATCTGCCTTTACACTCAGGTCAAAATTTCAAGCTGAGAAGTATGACAAATATCCTTATCACTGATTTAACTTGGTTGGTGCATTTATCTTTTGTGTAAAATTCCACTATAACAGGTTCAGACATGTTAATTTCCAATTTTATACACCTTTCTGAGACATGATGTACAAAGAAAGCACAACTTTCAGATTGGTACATTATTTTTTAATGTTTTAACTAAAATTAAAAAAAAAACACATAGGGATGGCACAATTTCAGATTGGCTACTAAAGCAATACTAGATTGAAAAAATATACCATGCTTGTAGTTTGTTATGGTGTTCCATACTGTTAGTCTCTTCCATTGTTTAAGTTTTGTTACTTCTGAATCTTTGACCTCCTGACATGTCCTGAGTCTGAAGGCATTCTTCATTCTCTTTTTCATCCTGTTCTTCCTAATAAGTCATGCCTGATAGGAACAGACTTGTTAGATGAAAATTTTCCAGTATGAATTTTCTGTAGAAAGAAGATGATATGATTAGCTATAATGAAAAATGGCACATGAATGAGAGTTCAATACTGTATGTCAGAAAACTCAAAATTTCTTCTCATAAATGGAGTGATTCTTCAAAAAAGGTTTTGGTGAATTCTGTCCTGTTGAATAGATCTGAATAAAGTGTCATTTGTGAAAAAACACTACTCCATTTTTTTTAATTACATTGAGGCATGCCCCCTTAAACACTCATGGACTCCTTTCACCTTTCTAATTGATAAGGACTAACTCTGAGGTCAATGAATCATGACTGTGAATCCCTGCTGTGGTAGTTCTGAAAATCCAAAAGGTTGTCATTACATATGAGCATGTATCATTCATTCAAAGCTGCTTTGACCAAGTGTAGGTGTACTTTTCTTGAGGTCAGATCCTTGCTAGTTTTTTTTCTCATTTTGTAACACAGGTGGGCAGGAAATTGAGGGAAATACTAAATGGCTAACAGTTATGATGGAGTAAGTTATTGCTGGAAATTATGTGAGATGAATTAATTGGAATGCAGGAAGTAATGCTATTTTTGTTGAAGTTAAAGGGAACAAAAGACAAAACATAGTATCAGCACAGCCAGTACAACAGAGATACAGATGGGGTAAACCCAGATAAAGGGGGTTACATGAAGCAGCAATACAGTGCCATTACAAACCTGCTGTGGCAACAAGATGACATACTAATACTTACAAAACTGGAATGGCAAATGTCATAAGAAACAAAAATATTAATATTTGTTGATTGAAATACACCATTCTTAAACATCAATGAAGTCTGAGCCTGTGGAACACTACAATGAGATTTATATAAAGTGGCAAGTGTTCCCTCATTACTTTCTATTGGTAACTCATTAAAAATGTTAGTGTTAGTATTCATTTAGACTTAGATACTTGTGCACTGTCAGAAGGAAATGCTAATCGAATAAGTATTTTAATCATTTGAGATAGGTCATTTCTTAAAAATGGTTTCCCCGTAAAACTAACATCCAGAAATTCATTGTGTCTGACCTATATACCTTTAAATGCATTGGTTGTTTTAGCTTCCATCAGTTGCACTGGAAGGGTGTCCATCTTGTTCAACACTCTTTCTGGGAAGAAATATTTTGCATTTCATATGAGTTTTGTCTCCTTTAAATTTATACCATTACCATCTCAGTTACTCCTTAGTCACCATTGAAAGTTGTGTCCCCTCAGCCTGTTCCTGTCCATAAGAGCTGGCATATCACTTTGCATTGGTCAACTTCATCAAGGATCACATAACCTTGTCCTCATTTAACTCACAATGCCACTCCTGTATAATGTTTGTTACGATTTTGTGATACTTTTCTGGTATGCCTTTCTTCTTATTTTAGTAAAAGACTCAATATCCATGCAATGGACTCTAAACAGCTCCTCTCTAGAACTTTGTGAAGTGCCATTATGGCTGGCTACACCCAGAAATGAAACAGCATGTTTTTACAGCCTGGTATTACAATTTCTTTATATATCACTTCTCTCCTGATAACTGTTGCTGTTTGCCGAGGTCGTAAGAACTTGCACACAAAAACCTCCATTGAGCATTCTGTATCATAGGTTCATAGGTTCATAGGTTCATACTAGGCTATCTGCCCTAGGGCATTTATAAGCCTAGCCAGAATGTGTTTGGCTTTCGCCACCCATTTTAAATTTATTTTGCTATTCCCTTTTTCGAGGTTAGTATACTATGCCTCTATCTAACAGTGACACAGAAGTGATACCCGGGGTAAACCTGCGATCTCCCATCCACTCATCAAGATTCCTCTTGAAGAGAGTCAATGAGGGACTCTGCCTAACCTGGACTGGGATTTTATTCCAGAGTGAAGAGAGCCTCTGGGTTATGAATCTGTCCCTCCAGCATGTCCTATTTATTTCAGTGCTGAGGTTCAAGTCTCTCGAGTGCTTAGCTCGATGGGATTTGGATTTTCTGAGGTGCAGCATGTCCATTAATTCCAGGTTGGACATGGCTTTATACGTCAGGCACAGATCTCCTCTGAACAGGCGGTATGCCACTGAGTACAGCTGGAGTTTCTTTAACCGGGCAGCTTATGGCATCTGTTTGAGCCCTTTGATCCTCTTGGTGAGGTACTTTTGGGGTCTTTCTAGTTGCTGCAGGTGTCTGGTAAGGTACATCCCAAAAGGGGCATTGTATTCAATTATGGGCCTGATGATGGATGAGTAAAGAGGCACGATGACCTTCCCTGAGCTAGATGTGAATCCCTTCATGATTAGGTGGGCTATATAAAATGTTTTTCTAACCACTTTGGCCACGTGGTTGTCAAATGAGAGATTACTATCAACTTGGGTCCCCAGGTCCCTAATTACTTCTTCTGTACTTAATGGATTTCCACCTATGTGGTAATTTGTGGGCACTTTGTTTTTGCCAAAGGGGATGACTATACACTTTTTGGCATTTAGCTTGAGGCCATGACTCTGGCACCAGTTGTCTGTTTCTATGAGGCCCTTTTGGAGGATGCTTGTGTCAGCTGGAGAGTCGATTATGGCACCCAGTTTGCAGTCATCTGCGAACTTGGTCAGCCACAGTCCTTCCGTGTTGGCCTGTACCTCTGAGAAATATATACCGAACAAGAGAGGTCCCAGGACTGAGCCTTGTGGGACACCACTTGTAACTGGTTTGGAGTCTGACATGGCTCCAGCAATTCTAACCATGTGGGTTCTGTCCTTGAGCCAGTTTGCAATCCATCTAGTGACATAGGGGTTTATATTTAAGCTGGTGAGCTTATCTATAATGCCCGAGTGGGGTATTGTATCGAAGGCTTTTGCGTGGTCCAGGTAGGCTGTGTGGACCACCTTCCCTTCATCAATGGCCTTGGTGACTGTTTCAAAGAAATCAACCAGGTTTAAGAGGCAGGATCTGCCCTTAACAAAGCCGAACTGGGTAGGATCCAGTGTTTGTAGGTCCCCAATATCTTTATTTATGAGGTCCATGATGATCCTTTCCATAGCTTTGCAGACCAAGCTAGTCAGGCTTATGGGGCGATAGTTTCCAGGATCCGTTGAGGCACCACCTTTATGGAGAGGGACCACTGTTGCTGTATGCCACTCTTTGGGCACATATCCTGTAGTAAGGCTGAGATTGAACAGTAGTTTTATGTTTGGGTTTAGCTCTTCTTTGAGTTCATGTAGGACGCAGCCCGGGACACCATCTTGTCCCATTGATGCTGTGTTTTTTGCTTTGGAGAGGGCGGCTCTTACCTGAGTATCTGAGATGTCAGGGGGGCAGCACTCTGCTGGGATAGATATTTGCCCTTTTGGTGGGGAGTTTGCGCTGAATCTGTCAGCTAGGATGTTGGCAATGTCTGTTGGTACGTTGTATTTTTTGTCATTTTGGACTAATTCTGAGCATATCTGGGAATTACCACCCAGGTTCCTAACATAACTAAAGAAAGCCTTGTGATTATCCTTGGTGTCCTGTGCAATTTTTCTCTCGAAGCTGGCCTTAGACAATTTTATGTGTGCCCGTAGTTTTTTGCTAATACTGATCAGTGATGCCTTCCCTTTTGGGATTTTGCTTTATCATTTAGTAGCTTCCTCCTTCTATTGTATAGTTTGTTTATGGCTGGGGTCCACCAGACAGGACGTCTGCCTTTGGAGGATTGGGTCTTGGTTTTATTTGGGATCGCATGATCCATGCATTCCTGAAGGTGTTCATAGAATGCGTTTATAAAGGATTCTGCGGTCTGGGCTGTATTTTCCACAGGCCCGGGGGCTTTGAAGGATTCCACCTCAGTTTTGAGGAGTGTAAAATTTGCTTTAGAGAAGTTTTTCACTGTGGTTTTCAGGGCAGGGGGTGGGGTCGGGATGTGAATATCCAGTGAGATTAGTTTATGGTCTGATCTTACCAGTGAGGGATACACTTCTGGTCTGGAGCATAGAGTCCCCATGTTGGTGATGATCAGGTCCAGTATGTTTTCCCCTCTTGTGGGAGTGGTAACAAGTTGTTCCATAGCATTTGAGTTTATAAATTCTAGGAACCTTTGGGCTAGGGTGTTGGAGCTAGAGTAATGCTCCCAGTCTATGTTTAGGTAGTTGAAGTCGCCCAATATAATGGTGTTTGGAGAGACCTTCATATTTTTCAGTGTTCTCAGGAAGGCCGAGTGGGGTTCCTGGTTTTGGGAGGGTGGTCTGTAGCAGGCTATAAACTGGAAGGCAGTTTTACCCACTGTTAGTTGCACATGGATAGTCTCTGATGCTTCGTGCTTTGCCACCAACCTGGAGGTGTGAGTATCTTTGATGAATATCGATACTCCCCCCTCCTTTTGTGGTTCGGTCCAAGTTTTGGGGCCGAAAAGCATGGTATGAGGTATAACCTGGTAGTGCTGGGGTGCTCTCGAGCCCTGAACCAGGTTTCTTTTACTGCACAGATATCGATGTTCTCCATGCTAAGGAGAGTTTGCATCTTGAGGTTTAGACTTCTGGCGTTGAGTAGCATTACTCTTAGTTTCTTATCCCTTGTGATACCTATGGAGGTGGGTTTGTCTTTTGAGCCTTGCCTAAAAAGGCACTATGGTGGTAGCAAGAGCCTTTGCCAATATCCGGTGACAGGTGCAAGCCGTCCCTAGCAAAGCATCGTGGCTTGTCGAGCATATCATCCCAAGCTGACAGGCATTGGATCCCCTTTGAATGACACCAGTACTTAAGCCAATTGTTGAAATTGATCATCTTGTCTTCATATTGTGGCATCATTCTTGGTGAGGGTAAGATGCTACTCAAGGTCAGGGTCATACCGGCCTGGGCTACATGCTCAGAGAGCTCCTTTATGTCTCTTTTCATGTAGTCCAGGGAGGTATGTCTCAGGTCATTCACACCAGCATGGACAATGACTGAGTCATATTTGTACTTGCCTTGGAGTGACCTGAGTGCTTGTGTTATGTGGCGGATCCTAGCACCCAACAGGCTGCTCACCATGACCCTCTCCTTGTTCAGCCTGGTGAGCGGACGCCAGTGTGCCTGACGATAGAGTCACCTATTACAAGTGTATCAGGTGTGTTGTTTAGTCTTAAGGGCTGTGACTGTTTGGCACACTGGCTTTGTGAGATATGTGTTGCACGTGTTTTGTTTTGGGTTAGCGGCTGCTTGGGTGTCTGCTTTGGAGGTCTCTGCTGCTTCGGCAGATCTTTATTTAGAGCCTCGAGTATGTTTTGTGTGATTATGTGTTTGGTTTGCTGTCGTGGTAGGTCTATGTGAGACTGGAATTGTAGTGAGTATGGTTTCCTTCTCCTCCTGACTGGTTATGCCAGTACTGAGTTGAGAGAGCTTAGCTTCCAGTTTGGCTATATGGTTGCATCTCTCACATGTGTTGGAATTTGTTGGGAGGAGGAGAGGGTTGTCTGTGTACATGAGGCAGTTGTAACATTGCCTCAAGATTCCCAGATTCACCAGCTGGACCAGAGAGGAGATTGACAACTGACCTTTGGACATGCTAGAATAATATTGGGAATTCCTTAATAATTGAAAACCAGGGCCAGTGGGGAGTGAGGGTGTAGTGCTTTTAATTTTTAGTGCTGACTTATATAATTGCTTTAGTGAGCAAGTGCCAGGTAACTTAAGTGCAATGTGTTACAGGTAACTTAAATGCAAAAACGACAAACAGTAACTTTCTTTCAAGTGAAACAAGGAAATAAGTACAGTAAGCAATGCAGATATCACTAGTGACAGCTCCAAATAGACCAGCAAGGCAGCACAGAGTTCAAAATATTTATTGATTTCTAATAAACATAACAAACTAGTTCCGGCCAACAGCCTTCTTCAGTGTTAAGCAATATCATCAAGTTCATTTGCATCTTCCTTTAAATACATTTCAAGAGCCAATCAAAAAGATGAGCTCATGAATACTAATCAGTTTAAAAAATTTTTGCTTGCAAAACATGTTAGGAGGGCACTTAGAATAAATCATATGGTTATACAATAATAGTGAGTGCATACACTCAAGTGTGGTCCATCCATCATAGGAGAAATAACCACCAGATAAAATAAGGCTAGACAAATTCTAGATATTCCAACATGTCAATAAGACAATATATTAATACATGTTGTTGGTTTTAATAATCCCATATGGATGTACCACTAACACAAGCTATCCAACAGCACTTAGTTAGAGGAACAAAAAGTCAAAAAGTCAAAAAATCAAATACTGACGTTCATAGAACTTAGACGTGCTATGTCATAATGGAGCATATGTTGGACAGATTAGGTTATATATATATATATAAAAAATATATACACATATATAAAGGTTGATTGTAGCAACACCGTTATAAACATAACATACAAGGTAGATCAACAATAATATTGACACCAGCCTGAACATAAATGCTTTCACCTTTGTTCAACAGAAACATTACAACTATTCTGTATCCGTCCTGAACAAAATAAATGACCACCCAATGAATACAAAAAATACCAAAACTATGATAGATCATTGTTGTGTTCCAACATCTCCCTCTAGCAATATATTGAAACTTGAATCTAAATAATCTTCCCATATTATATAGAACACCCATGTACTTATAATAATTGTTAATTGACAATCTCATAGCTAGTACATTTCAACCCTAAAATTGCTAGCGGTTCCTGCATACTATATCTACAGGAGCATTTAGTTGACAGGTAGGATGTAATAGCCCATACATATATATTGGTATAAGCAATTATTAAACATAACTTATAGTAAATATGAAGTGCTATATGGAAATGGAATCAACAATACTGTCATCAACAGCCTAAACATAAAGGCATACCCCTTTCTTCCAAACAGTGATGAGAGCTGTTATATCTCCAATACCTAAATGGAAATGGCATCACTTGCAAGCCAAAAAGGAAAAAGGTGAGACGAGAAAACTGTATTATTGTATCTAGTTTCAACTTACATTATGCTAACAAGCATAAATGCTCAATCACCTTACTAGCAAGTTGAGTACCTTTCCTTTGTGCTCCCACAATAGGGAAAAATTTGTTCTAACTGAACATGGCCATCGCCATATCGGACATAATATTAAGTAAGAGTCCATATGACTTAATATATTAACACCCTATTCAGTATTAAGCCAGAAACTTTGAACATTCATAATATTAAGGACACATAAATAAAAAACAAATGAAATTAGAGTTCTCCACTTGGTGTCCTATTATTAAATGGACTAATACTGATTCAATATATTCATTACAAATGATCATTTAGTCCCGGGTGAAATAAAGCCCCCAATGTGATAATCCAATGTTTCTCTTTCCGATCCAACAACCCATGCCACCCTTGTTTATTTGTTCTGTCTCCAGAAATACGGTCAATGACCATGAAGGTGAATCTCGCTTGAGAATGTTTTAGTGTGTGTTGGTATAGGGCACTCGACTCCTTGTGGTTTTTGATATCACTGCGATGTTCGTTCATTCTTAGTCTTAAGGCTCTGGAAGTTTGTCCAACATAAAATCCCCCACAGTAACAAGATGCCAGATACACCACCCAGTCGCTACTACAGTTTCCAAAGATCTTAATATCAAAAACTTTGCTGGTATTACGGCTGGTAAATGCCTTGGATTTCAACATGTATTGACAGGAACCACAATGGCCACAGGGGAATGACCCAATAAGTTCATCACCATGAAGTGTCAGTTGTTTATGAATAGTTCCCCCACTCGCCATGTGTTTAAAGTGTGAAAAATAAGAACCTAAGGTCTTGCCACGTTTATATGAAAAAAGGCAATGGGGTCCCAAAAAACTTCGCAGTTTATCATTGGCCAATAAAATGTTCCAATGTTTATTAATGATGTTTCTAATCATATTAATATTTCTGCTATAAGTGGTGATGAACCTGACACATGTATGGGAGGATTGATTTTTGTTTTTGTTTTTATCCTGATATTGTAATAAGTCGTCCCTCACAAGACGATTAGCTCTATTCTGAGCCGATACGATGTCAAATTCATCATATCCCCTGTTAATAAACCTCTGACTGAGATCCCTACTGGCCAATTGATATTCCTCCATGTTGGAACTGAGACGTTTGATACGTATAAACTGGGATATTGGAATACTCCTGATTGTGTGACGGGGATGTAAACTTGAGGCATGTAACAAGGTGTTATACTGCGGATACTTGCGGAAAACCCTCGTAGACAGAGTATTGTCTGGGTTCCTGTATACTGTGACATCCAAAAAGTTGATAGAATTTTTATCGGATGTCACAGAAAATTCAATTCCCCAGACATTATCATTTAGATATTCTACAAATTCCTGCAAGTATCCTGCATCAGCCCGCCACACCAACAGCAGTCGTCCAGATAACGTCTCCAAATATCCATTTCCACCTGAAAAATGTTATGTGATGTGTCATAGATCAAAAATTCCTCAACATAAGCCATGAAAAGGTCAGCATATATAGGGGCAAAAGATGCCCCCATAGCTGTTCCTTGAAGCTGCCAATAACATTGGCCCTGGAAGTACAGGACATTCTTATTTAACACATGCTCGGACATACAAATCAAAAGGGTGTTAAATCCCGGTGAATATAGATTTACCCTTTCCAACCAATATTGTAAGGATTGGAGACCCGCCAATGGGGTATACTTGTATATAGTGATTTTACATCCAAGGTACATAAGTACCACTCAGGTTCCAACTGGGTTTCCTAATTAACTGTAGAAACTGTGTGGTATCCTGCAATCTAGATCTAATGTGTCCCAACAGGGGTTTAAGATATTTGGTGAGGAAAGCTGAAAGGGGTTCAGTCAGAGAGCCTATTCCCGATACTATGGGTCTACCCGGTGGTTTTTCCAAGGACTTATGAATTTTGGGTAAAAGATATAATATCTGTTTTGACGGTTCCGACACTTTAAGTGAATCCAAGCACTTCTTGTTAATGATGCCTTCCTCAAAGGCCAACTGCAAAAGGCGTCAATCTCATCTTTAAATACTGGTGTGGGATCTATGGACATGTACATATAGCACTTAACATCTGACAATTGAGTTAGCCCTTCCTGAATATAATCCGCAGTGTTCCAAACCACAACTGCACCTCCCTTGTCTGCAGGGACAATAACTATATCCTTATTGTCACACAAGGTATTCAAAGCTATCCTGTCATCATCCGATAGATTACTAGCCAGCATAATGTGTTCCATGTTTTGGAAATGAATATCCCTCAAAATGGAGTCCATGAAAATAGATACGTGTTTACTCATAGGGGGTTGAAAAGAGGACTTACCAAAACGGAAGTCCTCAGATGGTTCTGACCTGTTATCCTCAAAAAACAGCCTCAGATTTAACATCCTACAAAAATCATGTAAATCCTGTACTATGTGATATTCTTGACTAAAGAAAGAAGGAATAAAGTTCAAACCCTTGTTCAACAGTGCTACCTGCTCATCCGTTAATATAGTCTTAGATAAATTCAACACATTCTGGGTGGTTCCAGATGAGTTTCCTATTTCAGGAAGTTGTCCAAAAGACCTTGAAGGGAAACCGGAGTGACCACTCTTTCTGTGCTTTCTGCCCCCCCGGTGTCCCTTGCCCCTTCTAAAGGGGAAATTTTGTTAGTTCTCTTCCTATTAGGTGAAGCCCTCTCACCTGGACCCTCAAAATCCGTAAGGGAGGATTCATCACCAGATGTACTATATGAACTGTCCCCCTTATTTTTAAGAATTGATCGTGGTCTCTTTTTGGTGCGACTGGGCCCTGTTTTAATCTGATTGTTATCCGCAAATCTAACCGATCTGCTTAAATCAAATGGTTTACCCCGTTGATAATCAGAAAAATCACGGTGAAATTTCTTAATTTTTCGTTCCTTTAAAGTTTTTTCGTGCTCCATCAGTTCTGAAGATAATTTTTTAATATTGTCCTGATATTTAGTAGAAGATTCAAACTTTTGAGCCTCTGAACATATATTTTTGACTTCAAGTATATTAGAATCTACTGTCCTTTCATAATATTGTAACAGTATGTTCACAAATGACATGGATCCTATCTGAAGTGCCTCCTGCCAATCATGGTTGAGTTTGTCGTCTGGCTTCCCAACTAGAGGTTGAGTTCGTATACGTAGACCTCTGGGAGCCATATTCTGGGCCGAATATGCTTTAAATAACTTAAGATGCCAAATGTTTAATCTCAGCGTCTTAAATGCTTTAGTGATTGAGTGGAAAAACATATCACAATCAACCACAGATGTCTGAGCCAAACTGCCTGGATCATTGCTTGGCAATCGATCAATGCCAAATACTGCTATATCTTGCCGATCAGCACATAATCCAGAAAGAATGGTATTTAGATCCATGTTGTAAACAATGTTAAAGTATATTACTAGTGAAAACTAATGGAACACCAAAAATACAAAGGAGTATAATTTGGAATCAAAAATATAATATGATAGTTATGAGACCCAGTAACATCAAAATGGGGTAGAAAGTTAACCCCCAATCTCTAATAAGAAAACACAGGGGTGGCAGAAAGCACAACAAAAGTTGAAAAGAGAGATCAATACCAGATATTCCCTAAGATAGGTAAAGATCCAATAATAGGATGAAAAATGAGGCTGTGTGATGTAGCACTAGTGGCTTATATATGAGATAAGATAAACCAACCTGAGTTGATTAGTTTAAATATTCAATATTAGAGTCAGGGTTCAATAGGACATCAAAATCAGCCCCAATAAGCCAACCTACCAACTACAGGTCATAACCATAATCCAGCATAAGAATCAAATACTATGAACCCTTACTGTGAGTAATGCTGAACTAACGAGGAATCCAAAAATTATGTTTGATGTGGTCCTATACTTTCAAGACCCTAAAATATATTGTGCAGATATATAAACCAAATGGTCAAAAATACAACAGACAATAATGCAACAAGCCAATATAGAGCTTATGAAGAGCTTTTGAAATCATCAACCGGTATAATTTTTGTCAAATATCATGCTGCTAATATCACAACCAAATCCTTCTAATAGTCACTGGATACTCAATTAGGTGTATAGTAATACCGTGCAAATATGTGGCCAGCGAACACACACACCACAAAAATGAGAATGTCAAGGTTCAATTTTTAATAGTGGTCAGGGGACCGAGCAGTGGTTCATTTCAAAAGGGATGAAAGCTGGCAAGTGGTAATTATTAACAGTTATAACAATTGAATAAACTATTGCAATAGTATAGCTGGTATTTCCATCTGTATCTTGTATTCCCAACACAAGTGTTATAGTTTCAAATATTTGGAATAGGAACTGTTATACTATATCCTAACCATTCTATCCAGCTGATAGCCAAATGTTCAAGGACTACAATAACATCTTCATCCAATTAGGTACTCATTATAATATATGTAACTTTCATTGACAAGCTGTTTACTGATAACAGCAGAGGTTCCTTTCGAAAGGAAACAAAATCTGGCACTTGGTAATTGCTAACAACTGTGACTACTGTATGAATGTTACAATAGTGTATCTGGTATTTCCATTTGTATCTTGAATGCCCAAACACAAATGTTATAATTACAAATTATTGAAGATTAAACTATAGTGGTATATCACAACCATTCCTATCCTACTGATAGACAAATATTAAGGCACCACTCTGATGTCTTCCCTCAAAAAGTGGTCAATATGGGTTCTATTCATAAACTGTGTACCAATGACAGTATAGAAAAAAAGGGGGGTTGTATATTCAATAAAGTAAAAGAAGCTGTTATATATATATATCTCCAGTGCCTTAAGCTTTTACACCTAAACATGTAGTTTCAAATTATTAGAGATTAAACTATAGTGGTATATCACAACCATTCCTATCATGCTAATAGACAAATATTAAGGGACCACCCTGATGTCTTCTTTCAAAAAATAGTTATTATAGATTCTATCCATAAACTGTGTACTGATAACAGTATAGAAAAAAGGGGGGGTTGTGTATTCAGTATAGTAAAACAAACTGTTATATATCTATATCTCCAGTGCCTTAGGCTTTTGTACCTAAACATGTAGTGTATACCACATGAACATAATACCCATAGGTATATTGTTTAAAATCCAATAGGATGTATTATTAACTGCAGTCCCGAATTGAAATAGTTAGTATGTAGTACTTCCCTTAACCAAAATGACAGTTATGATATCAAACTAATTATGATTCAAAACATTCCAATCAATTAACTAGTCATATCAGAATCCTTAGGGGAGAGATCGTAATACAAGTTATCCCCACATTTATGGTTTAAATGAATATTGAGGTCATTATTCCCTTACTCCATGTCTTATTCCCACATCACAGTCCAACAGGCCACCACCTATTGTTATCTTCCATTAAAGAGTAACTATATAGGATTGTGCCAAAAAGATACCAGACTGTTATAAGATTTTGATAGGCCCAGCATATATCACAAACCAGTATGATAATTAGCGACCTAGTGTACCCAAATTTGACAAATATTTCGAGCACACTGCCCGTAGATATAGGCCTCCAGCACCGGACACAGTCGCAAGTACAATGATCCCCCAATACAGGTTCAATACATCCCAATATGCTCATCTATCAAAAATGGTATACAGCATATATCACAACACTGGATTTCCACACCGTTTCCCTATCCTGCATAGATACGGTATCCATTTAAACTACGACCTCATTTCACCAGAGTAAAGCAATTCCTATAACGGTATAGACAAAATGCATAAGCACCATAGAGTATTAGTTATAATTTAAATAATAGTTGAATGCGTCCCTAAATTACAGTAATCCTATAACCCGCTACCAGAAAAAACATATATTGCTTCTAAACCCTATATTATTAGGTATTCCTTGTTCAATCAAATGTTACTCATAAACAGGCAAGAATTTCACTAAGGACTGTGGTATACACAAAAACATCCTTAATACATTTGTCCCTGGTGTTTATACATATCAGAATTCCAAATATAAAACACGGCCTCCAAATGGTTGCTCAATAACCGTCGCTATCTATATGCAGAGTGTTCCGATCCCAAATCACTGTGTCGTAATAATCCCCAAGATGTTAAATACACCTAAATTTACTACCAAACCCTATATTGTTATTACACACTCAATACACAATCACATATAGATAATTAGATGACAGGCAACGTAACCTAACCATGTATTAAGCACAGAATTAGTCCAAAATGCAATTGTCCTTTAAAGTTATGCAAAACGCCAAGTCCAAAATCCAAAATTCTTCTGAACGGACGTCGCTGTCTTCACATACAATGTTCTAATCCACAAGCACTATATCGTATTTGCCCCCAACATAATACACACCAAAAGATTTGGATTGCGTGAAAACTGTAACACAACAGTTCGATGTTTTACAATGTCCAAAGTCAGTAGTTCCTATGATAGTCGGCCTGGTCCGCAAGATAGAAAAACATATATAGACACATCCAAAAGGAATAAATGCAAAGTTAGATGATCGATACGGCCATATAAAGAATAAGCACCCTCCTACCACTCAACGCTCCTCAATTCAGATGAAAAAAAGTCCAACAGGCTTGTTTCCAATTACGGATATACCGCCAGGCAAAAACTTTCAACAAAAATGGCGCTCATCCACCCGACAGCGTAGTTGCTACTTGACACAGGCTCATATAAGCCAATTCGTACCCAACAAATGAACTTGACTTATCACAATACTGCCAACTCACTGTAAATGACGAACAAGTGAGCTACTGGCAGATAAACCAAAAAATGTTACCACAAAATCCTTCAGCCAGATACAGGCTGAGAAACGACTCCACTGCTCGGTCCCCCAGCACAGAGTAAGCAAACAGTATGTACCAAGTCCTGTGCACGAGGGGATGCACTGTCCAAACCAAGTAGACAGCTCCAAATAGACCAGCAAGGCAGCACAGAGTTCAAAATATTTATTGATTTCTAATAAACATAACAAACTAGTTTCGGCCAACAGCCTTCTTCAGTGTTAAGCAATATCATCAAGTTCATTTGCATCTTCCTTTAAATACATTTCAAGAGCCAATCAAAAAGATGAGCTCATGAATACTAATCAGTTTAAAATTTTTGCTTGAAACATGTTAGGGGGGCACTTAGAATAAATCATATGGTTATACAATAATAGTGAGTGCATACACTCAAGTGTGGTCCATCCATCATAGGAGAAATAACCACCAGATAAAATAAGGCTAGACAAATTCTAGATATTCCAACATGTCAATAAGACAATATATTAATACATGTTGTTGGTTTTAATAATCCCATATGGATGTACCACTAACACAAGCTATCCAACAGCACTTAGTTAGAGGAACAAAAGTCAAAAATCAAATACTGACGTTCATAGAACTTAGACGTGCTATGTCATAATGGAGCATATCTTGGCCAGATTAGGTTATATATATATATATAAAAATATATATACACATATATAAAGGTTGATTGTAGCAACACCCGTTATAAACATAGCATACAAGGTAGATCAACAATAATATTGACACCAGCCTGAACATAAATGCTTTCACCTTTGTTCAACAGAAACATTACAACTATTCTGTATCCGTCCTGAACAAAATAAATGACCACCCAATGAATACAAAAAATACCAAAACTATGATAGATCATTGTTGTGTTCCAACATCTCCCTCTAGCAATATATTGAAACACATGGCGAGTGGGGGGACTATTCATAAACAACTGACACTTCATGGTGATGAACTTATTGGGTCATTCCCCTGTGGCCATTGTGGTTCCTGTCAATACATGTTGAAATCCAAGGCATTTACCAGCCGTAATACCAGCAAAGTTTTTGATATTAAGATCTTTGGAAACTGTAGTAGCGACTGGGTGGTGTATCTGGCATCTTGTTACTGTGGGGGATTTTATGTTGGACAAACTTCCAGAGCCTTAAGACTAAGAATGAACGAACATCGCAGTGATATCAAAAACCACAAGGAGTCGAGTGCCCTATACCAACACACACTAAAACATTCTCAAGCGAGATTCACCTTTATGGTCATTGACCGTATTTCTGGAGACAGAACAAATAAACAAGGGTGGCATGGGTTGTTGGATCGGAAAGAGAAACATTGGATTATCACATTGGGGGCTTTATTTCACCCGGGACTAAATGATCATTTGTAATGAATATATTGAATCAGTATTAGTCCATTTAATAATAGGACACCAAGTGGAGAACTCTAATTTCATTTGTTTTTTATTTATGTGTCCTTAATATTATGAATGTTCAAAGTTTCTGGCTTAATACTGAATAGGGTGTTAATATATTAAGTCATATGGACTCTTACTTAATATTATGTCCGATATGGGCGATGGCCATGTTCAGTTAGAACAAATTTTTCCCTATTGTGGGAGCACAAAGGAAAGGTACTCAACTTGCTAGTAAGGTGACTGAGCATTTATGCTTGTTAGCATAATGTAAGTTGAAACTAGATACAATAATACAGTTTTCTCGTCTCACCTTTTTCCTTTTTGGCTTGCAAGTGATGCCATTTCCATTTAGGTATTGGAGATATAACAGCTCTCATCACTGTTTGGAAGAAAGGGGTATGCCTTTATGTTTAGGCTGTTGATGACAGTATTGTTGATTCCATTTCCATATTGCACTTCATATTTACTATAAGTTATGTTTAATAATTGCTTATACCAATATATATGTATGGGCTATTACATCCTACCTGTCAACTAAATGCTCCTGTAGATATAGTATGCAGGAACCGCTAGCAATTTTAGGGTTGAAATGTACTAGCTATGAGATTGTCAATTAACAATTATTATAAGTACATGGGTGTTCTATATAATATGGGAAGATTATTTAGATTCAAGTTTCAATATATTGCTAGAGGGAGATGTTGGAACACAACAATGATCTATCATAGTTTTGGTATTTTTTGTATTCATTGGGTGGTCATTTATTTTGTTCAGGACGGATACAGAATAGTTGTAATGTTTCTGTTGAACAAAGGTGAAAGCATTTATGTTCAGGCTGGTGTCAATATTATTGTTGATCTACCTTGTATGTTATGTTTATAACGGGTGTTGCTACAATCAACCTTTATATATGTGTATATATATTTTTTATATATATATATATAACCTAATCTGTCCAACATATGCTCCATTATGACATAGCACGTCTAAGTTCTATGAACGTCAGTATTTGATTTTTTGACTTTTTGACTTTTTGTTCCTCTAACTAAGTGCTGTTGGATAGCTTGTGTTAGTGGTACATCCATATGGGATTATTAAAACCAACAACATGTATTAATATATTGTCTTATTGACATGTTGGAATATCTAGAATTTGTCTAGCCTTATTTTATCTGGTGGTTATTTCTCCTATGATGGATGGACCACACTTGAGTGTATGCACTCACTATTATTGTATAACCATATGATTTATTCTAAGTGCCCTCCTAACATGTTTTGCAAGCAAAAATTTTTTAAACTGATTAGTATTCATGAGCTCATCTTTTTGATTGGCTCTTGAAATGTATTTAAAGGAAGATGCAAATGAACTTGATGATATTGCTTAACACTGAAGAAGGCTGTTGGCCGAAACTAGTTTGTTATGTTTATTAGAAATCAATAAATATTTTGAACTCTGTGCTGCCTTGCTGGTCTATTTGGAGCTGTCTACTTGGTTTGGACCGTGCATCCCCTTGTGCACAGGACTTGGTACATACAGATATCACTAGTGAGCCACAGAAGCGCTGAGAAGCCGCGTATTAGGTGGAATTAGCGTTCCAGGGAAATAACAAGCAAACAAACAACAAGCATATAAACAAAGCTATATTCAGCAGGCCTGGATCTAGTCTATGCTACAGCAAACAAGGTGTACCAATTTCAGTAAGATACAGTTCAAATATTCAGGCACTATAAACCTTTAACCAGAAATTCCCAGCTCAGAAGGGCAGAGTCCAGCCTCTTCTCCCACAAGAGTGCAGACCACAAACCTTCTTAATGTAAAATAACTGGCCTGAAGCCCAAGTGCCTAAACCAGAACTAATACACTTTAAGAATAACAGACACTGGGCTCTCAATCAGCAGTTCCCAACTTAGAAGGATGAAAGCTACCTGTCCTGCCACCACAGTGCATGCCACAAACCTTCCTAATGTAAAACAACTGGTCTGAAGCCCAAGTGCTTAATCCAAAAGACTTAGAATGACAGCTAAACTTTAATCAAGTTACTACCAAGCAGTAATAAATACAATTGAATACTTTAGAGAATGCCTGGATTAGTGCTCAAGTTACACAAACAAAGCTAGATCCAGCAGGCCCGAATCCAGTCTATGCCACAGCAAACAAGGCGCACCAACTTCAGTAAGAAGCAGTTCAGATATGCATTATCTCTTATCTCTTATCTCATTAACTCTTTCTCCTAGATAGTGTGTTTTCTAAGAATTTTGTGCCAAGTATGTATTATGCTTCATCTCTTGGCACTAAATTAGACGAGTCACACATCTGCCAAATGCTTTATCTTTCTGCAGTTCACATCTCATTTTGTCTATATCCTTAGGTTTGCTGACAGTGTTACAAATCTTTCTGATGCAGAAACTGGGATATCTTGGCTTCTCATTTCTGTTTGATGTCACTATTGGCAGCAATAAATGGGATTAGTCTATTATAAGTTAACATTTATAAGTTTTCACTGTGTCTTCATGGTTTTCAGATGTATTAATCAGGTCTAATGTTATATCTTAGCTGGATCCAATACACACAGAATATGTACCTAACTGTTCTCCATGTAACCCATGTTCAACTACTGTGCAAATAGAGGATTTCACTCAGTGGTGACAATGGGAATGAGTGGATGGCATCCATTTGATCATGCTTGGGGTGTAGGGGGGGTGGAGAGATGAGGATGTTGCTGGAGTTCTACTGTAGGAATGACATCTGAGGAAAACTCAGAACTGTACCAGGACACAGCAGCTCAGATGGAAGAAGCCTGTCAAAGAATACCCAACCATCACATTGGTGCAGAATCATAAGCTAATACATTTGTCATAGCAATTTTAGCACCGTGATTGCCAACTGATAGGGTGAGGCAGTTAGGCATATGTCAAAAAATCTCCAGATGTCACAGTGTAACAGCCACAGTACTTGGCTCTTTCCTAATTCCTTCTCTCACAGTTAGTTACTTCAGTTTTAGGGGATGGTAGAAATCAGCAGGGTAGCATAGACTTGATGAAAGCAAAGGGGGACAACATATATATTGAAAAAAATAGCATGACTTATTTATGTTGTAAGCAAAATGTAGGTCTTTTAATCTAGTAGTTCTGATGCTGTTTGTTTTGCAGATGTGCAAACGATTCATCAAAACAGTGTTCAGGAAATCTTGTATGCCAAGCAGAAATCACCTCTTTGAAGTCTGTATGATACTGAGTAAAGAGGCAGGGCTTTGAGGCAGTCAGTACAGGCTATTGCATTTACTCCCTGTATTCTTTTTGTAAGGAACATTTGTAGACATTCCAGTTGTTGCATGTGTCTGGTCAGGTACATACTGAACAGGGCATTATACCCTATGATGGGACTGATGAGGACTGAGTAGAGTGGTATGATGACCTTTCTGGACCTAAATGTCATGCCCTTGCTTTTAAGTTGAGCAACACAGAAGGCTTTTCTTACTACCTTGGACAAATGTTGGTCGAAGGCTAGGTTACTATCTACATGAGTTCCCAGATCCCGCACTAGTGAACCAACTGTTAAGGATGTTTTGATTACATAGTTACCCAGGATGGCAAACTTCCCAAAAGGTACTATAATACATTTCTTGGTACTGAGTTTTAAGGTATGGCTTTGGCACCAAATGCTTGTCTGTATTAGACCTTCATGAAGAGTGTTCTCCTCTTAGGGAGATTCAGTGAGTACCCCCAGTTTGTAATCATATGCAAACATGATTAACCAGAAGCCTTTGACATTGGCTTTGACATCCAAGAAGAAGATGCCAAAGTGGAGTGGGCCTAGCATAGAACCCTAGTGGACCCCAATGGTGACCAGCCCTTTTGTGGAGAAGGTTTCATCAGTTCTAACCTCCAGGGTCCTATCAATGAGCCAGCTAACTATCCAGTGTGTTGTAAAGGAGTTTATGTCCAGTTCTGTAAGTTGTTGACAATGCTTGAGTGGGGTGTTATATCAAATGCCTTAGCTAGATCTAGGTAGGCAGTATGCACAGTTTCCCCCATTATTCATTGCCTTAGTGATCTTTTCAAAGAAGGCCACCAGATTCAGTAAGTGTGCTCTTCCTTTAACAAAGCCAAACTGGGATGGATCCATTGTCTGGAGGTTTCCTACGTCCTTGTTGATAATGTCTATGGTAATTATTTGGCTTTGCAAATAATGATAGTCAGACTAAGAGGTCTGTAGTTTCCAGGAGATGTTGAATGTCCTCCATTATGAAGGGGGATGACCATTTCAGTACTCCATTCATGTAACACAAAACCTGTTTTAAGACTGTAGTGAAATAATGACTTCAGGAGTCCTGATAAGTTGTATTTTAAGACTATTCAGGAAGCATCCTGGGAAGTTACTGGCATCCATTGAGGCCCTGTTCTTGGCTTTGTGAGTACAGTCAGTACATGCTTCCTAGTTATAGTTGGAGAGTTTTTTTGAGGGCATTATTGGGGGGATGTTTGGGGATAAAAGGTGGTAAACTGGAATTGAATTTGCCCACTAACAGGTTCACTATATCACCAGTTTTGATCAATTTGGCACTATTAACCATCACTTCAGCACACTCCTGTGTGCTGTTTTTGAGGTTTATGACATAGCTGTAGAATGCCTCATGGTTGTCATCCACAAGGGTAGATATCTTAACTGCAAAGGTGGCTTTGCTTGACTTAATGATCCCACTTAGTTCCTATTTACTTTGGTTAGAGAATTTTTACCTTTATGGGAATTGCCCTTCTTAATTTTTGCCATATTTTTTTTTCTTGTTGTTGTATATCATGTTTAATTTGGGATACCACCTTTGCAGTTAGTTTCTGGACTTACTGCTGGTATGTATAGTACACTCTATGAAGCCATTGACATGGTTGTACAGAGTTTCTGAGAGCAACTCAGCATAGGTTGGTGTGCTCTCATGATTTTGATAAGCACTGAAATTTGAAAAAAAATATCTCTTAATAAGAAGTAGTTTGCCTTGGAATAGTTCCTAACTGTTAAATGGTTTTAATTGTATTACAGAGCTGATTTTGATTTTGAAGGAGATAGCTTTATGGTCGGACCTTACTATGCAGAACGAGATATCGTGTGGGGGGTGCATTTGCTTCTAGTGAGCTTGCTCATTATTTATAGGCAAGTACTAGGCTAGTTCCCTTTGTGGGCTATTTTAAGCTTAGTGAGTTTTCTTCAAAGGTGATAATCAAACCCTGTATCTTGTGTCTGTGAGGTAAATGCCTTAACCATTATGCCAACCCCAAGGGTCAAGGGTGTTTGTATTTATGAAGTCCAGGAATCCCTGTGTCTGTAGATTTGAGACCATGTTGAATTCACAGTCTATAGTGGAAGATTTAAAGTCTCCCATGAGTAGAGTGTTAGATGGCTATAAAGTCTAGAAAATAAGAAATTATTTGTTCATAGGTAAGTGGTCCTTGTGGTCTATTTTAAATCTATCCAACTGCCCTTTTAAAGATGAGAATCAAACCCTGTACCTTGTGACTGTGAGTTAATTACCTTAACCATTATACTAACCCCAACTATACAGGTGAATACTAGGCTAACTGCCCTAATGGAATATATATTTTTAAGCTTAGTCAATAACCTGAGATCAGAATCAAACCTGCACCTTGTGTTTATGAGGTGAAGACCTTAACTATTACACCAAACCAACCACTTAGCCTTCATTTGACAAGTATGTGATCTTGAGCAAGTCACTTAATCAGATGATGTTTGGGAGTAACTGGGAATTTAGGTTAGCTTCATCAGTGAGCCTCTAGACTGCAAGCTGAGTAACTACTTGTAAACAGCTATAGCATGTAAAGATGTCTCTGGCAAATGTAAACTTCTGCAGTAGAGAAAAGGGAGAACTTATTTATATAATTTCTTTATAGATAGGGTCTATCTCCATTACTTGGTTATATAGCATATATCTTGACCTCCTCTCCATCCATCATTTGGCATATTTGCGTGACAGAATAATTTACAATGTCATTTGATAATTGTCTATAGCTATGAATAGATTATTGCAATACAGGACCACTGAACTAGATATAAGCAAAGCAAAATAAACTTCACTTTTACTTTCAGTAATGATCTAGAATATTTAATGCATTGTTTTGCAACATTACATGCTGTTTTACACTGAAGTGGAAGCAGGAAGCACAGCTTGGAATGACAGATTTCCCTTGAAATGGTAAATGTTATTTATTATATAACTGTGATACTATGATGATGGTTAACCCTGTCAAATTTCTTAAAAATATAACACAGTAGTAATTAAGGAACTGTTTAGCACAGCAATTAATGAACTCATGTGATGCCTGGGGGGTCATACAACAGAAATAAGACCAACCACGTGACTTCTGTTTATTCCGTAGCAGTATATCTACAGTAGCATGAGATAGAATTCCATGAGCATCAACTGCCTGAAGCACAAGAGACAAGGAACACAATATTGTTTTCCACTGGAAACCACAAATGGTGTAACTGCTAAATGTGTGCCAGCAGTGATTTTGTTTTTGAGAGATATCTCCCTTCTTTGACTTGGTGTAACCATGAAGTTGTGTGTGTGTGTGTGTGTGTGTGTGTGTGTGTGTGTGTGTGTGTGTGTGTGTACACACACACACACACACACACATATATATATATATATATATATATATATATATATATATATATATATATATACATGGTTTACTATTGTTTATACAAACAGAAAAACATTTTCCGTTCAATAAACGAATGGTAATACTGAAAGTAAAAAAAAAATAGTGTTCACAATGTCGAACCAAATGCTCGACGCATTTGACTCGACATTGTTGTCGAAACCACCACATCATAGCCATATAGGAGCTGATGTAAATCAAACTCCTATACAGCTATCAGCACCCCCCACACCCCCCCACTTATATATTCTAACTCTGAGATCGCACTACAGTGGGGCATGGATGAATTTCCACTCATCACTGTACCGCGATCTCCATGCAGTTAGTCGATTTACACTTATGCGAATGGAGTTGTGCATTCACGTAAGTGGAGTCGACTATCTGCTGCAAAACTGTTTGTGCATTCATCATTCTGTTTTTTGGCATATTGTAGCCGATAGAATGTCGTTCGCACAAACAATAGTAAACTGCAATGGCTGATAGGCAATTAGCTAACTTACAGTTTTCAAGTTGGCAAAATGTCGAACTGTAATGTATCGAATACACTACAGCGAATGGCTAGTGTAAGTCAATCATTTTGGTTTGACATTGTGCAGGGGGATTACGGTTCAGTGAGGAACAGGGAATTAGCTCATTTCCTCATTGTAGTACGATCTCGGAGATGGTATATTTAATGTGCAGGGGGTGCGGCGGGTGCAGCCCCCACATGGGGGGTGTAGGGGGACATAGCCCCCCTGCAAAATAGTAGAATTAATGTACTGTTGACTGTATAGTTCAACGGTATGTTAATGGCATAGCAGGAGGTGAGTGACGTCACCTCCTGCTATGTCAAATACATCGAACAATGGTTGTCGATGTATTCATTTTTGCTTTGGTTTACTTTTCAGCATTACAAATTCCACATTTCCGGTCAATATTCTAAACTGTCGACCAAAGCAGATTCAAAATGCCAATAGTAAACTATATATATATATATATATATATATATATATATATATATATATATATTAATAACAGTTTAAGATGTGTGGGGAACTGTCTTCCAGGGTTGCCGGGGGCTGGCCTCTTGGAAAATATCTTTTCTGTTTTGAGCATTGTTGTTGTTGTGTCTTTCGGCTTTTCCCGGTTAGGGGTCGGCACAGCGGAACTCCGGTCTGCTAATGATGGGCATTAGTTTTCAATATTTTGTTTCCTCAGCATTCTGACATTCAAGGTTACATAGTAGAACAACTTGTATCTGATTGTGCAAGCCAATCACTCCCCAAAGTCACTATAAACTTTTACTGAAATATAGTGATCTCAGAGATGACTGTAATTATGGGATGGTGCATGAAGTCTTCATCATACCTCTCAACTGTCCAGATTTTCACAGAATGCCCAGATTTTTGCCTCATATTTTGGTCTGTTTCTCATAAAGTTGTAATTTTTGGAAAATCACTGAGGATTGAAGTCTGAAAATAATGGCAGACATTTTAGTTTCAGATTTTATAATTTTCATAAAAGTCATGCTAATGCAAAAACTGCTATTATATCAACTTTTGAAACTTGTGAGAGCAATATTTAAAAAGTATACATATTTTTGGTCCTTTGCCCCCCCCCCATCTATGGCTTTATCCATGAACAAGAGCTAAAGCAGCTATCTGCAAGATAAAACAGTATAACAATAAGACTGAAGCAATATGTCATCTATTGACATCAAGAATTAACAGAACTGACATTTCATTTTGCCTATAGACCTGAGCAATATGCAAAATATAATTCAGGCTAAGCCCATTGATATAGCAGCACACTTGAGTTAAACTCTTGATATTATAGCAAAGCCAGGGTAAACCAATTGATGTTGCAGTATATTCCAAAGGAACATACAAATATCCATTAAAGTTCTTGAATACATTATGCTACAAATTAATAGATTCTGTTAAACATATTAAAAAGATGAGTAAACAATATACATTCTGAGTATCTGGAGAACAAGGAATGAAATAGATGTCATTATCATGCTATGAGCAAGGCTGTATATAAATTGTACTCAAACAGATTGTAGCCAGTACATTAAAGAATAGCAGCCCACTGCAGCAACACATCTATGCATTAAGACTTATTTCCAGCATCAATAACAAACCTGTTCACTTTAAGGCTTCTCATTTAACATGGTCTTTTCAGGGAAGTAGATGCATATGGGAAAATGCACAATGCCATGGCACTTGCAGAGAGTGGCATATTTTGTGGAAAAAATGCATAAGGTATGCATGTTTTTTTTAAATGTTATTCACTCTTAAGTCATTACATCTGAGTGATGCCTTCAGGTCCATCTGCAGTTAACTCCTACTGGCATCCCTAGGCATCAAATATTGCTTCCTAGGCATCAAATATTGCTTGTTCATATTTGCATCAATAATGCCAAAACCATGCTATGTACAAGGTTTTAAAAGATTTCATCTTAAAGCTTACCCAAAGGCAAACTCAACTGCATTAATAGTTGACCTCCATCTAGTACATGTAAATAGCTATTTAGCTGTTGTTTTATGATATTAATTTATAGTTTTCACATTTTTCTAAATATCACAGCAACTAAGTAACACAGAAAGAACTCTTTTGTTTTTTTCTATTAACATTGTTAAGTTTTCTTTACAGTGGGAGTGAATGTGGGTACTTTAAAAGAACCAACAGAATGGTACTCCTGCAAAACATGTTACAAAATTATAACAAAAATAGTTGTCTCTACTTGGATAAATGGCATGTGCTCACTAAAATAATGATAAATTGACTTTTCCACCTGCAGGTATTTTTGATAAAAATATTCTGTTAAACCTACAAAAAAGACTTAGAGAAAAATATAATAAAGTGGCTGCCATCGGCTAGTCAGCTTTTATTGCATGGCAGGTAGAATCTAAATATAGGGAAAAATAGTCTATAGTTCGTCATTTGAAACATAATGCAGCTAAACTTAAAACCAAGTTACAAGTGGCTAATAAGACATTTAAATATCTACAGCATTCTGATTGTCGGGGACAGGGTGGCTATGGGCTCTATACTCTTAAGAAACTACAGACATTACTACTTAGCCATGACAAGCTGTCTGATGATGACTGCTTAGTTTTTCCCACTGCACCACCACCACCACCTTACAATTCACCACTATCTCCCCAACCAGCAAGATTCCACTATCTCTTCTTCCACCTCAGAAATTATTACTCCACCATCTTCTCATGGAAGGCACCCTTCTGCACTGTCCACCTCCACTAGCCAAATGACTCATTCTCCTCAGTCACATCTTTCCTCTAGCTAACCTAAAACTTCTTCCTCTTCTTCTGTTTCAGACCTTACCCAGTCTAAATTACCTCAAATGTTTATTAGCTTTCCAAGGTGATGTACAAAGGGAGTATTATCTTCTCTTCCTAGATGACAAAAGTTACATTCATGTAAATTTGTTACTTAGTTCCCAATAATTATAGATGGGATAGTTATTTTGGTTCTGATAAGTTTAATCCAAATAAAGATGATTGTGATTACTGCTAGGAGGAAGAGGGAGATAGTGTAGTTACTCCAACTGCCCACCTACATCCCAGTGGTGGCTGGTGACTTCAAATCAAAGGGGGGCTGCAGGACACAGCTGAATGGGTGGGGTCAATGGGAAGGAGTGTGGCCAACTAGAAAGGGGAGGAGCTATGCTCAAAACCACAAAAACTAACTAAATACACTGCCCTGGGTGCCAAACCGTCATTATGAGAGTCCAATCAAGACAAAATTAAGTGTAGAAGAATAAAAATATTTCAATGCATTGGCTGCATGACAGCTTACTTAATATCTAGATGGAAACAAAAAGGTTGTGAGGCATGAAAAAATAAATTACTTTTTATATACATTAATGGAATGCCAGTCAAAATCAAGTATAAGAAAAACAAGCAGCACTCAACTCAAACCACTTCTTGCACTGCAGTTCTAATTATAATTTATATTCAGCTTTATTAAAGTACCAAGTAACATGCTGAAAGTAGAAATTTCTGATGCCCCCACTTGTAAAAATGTTTCTTACCCAAAAAAAGACCTGCTGCCTGACAACTATCTACTTGTTTCATGGGGAAAACATGATCAAAGTAAAAAATGAAAAGCAAACAAGAAATAAGCTCAAGATACATTGCTTAAAATGATTACTGTACAGGTTATGGACCATACGATTGGCATTCTGTTTAGTTTACGGGTAAAGCCTGCAGAGATGACTGGAAGTATCCAAGCGTAATGAGCTTCTTAAAATAATGTAATCCTGTCCTTTATTACAAATATTGTCATATGCATCTCAATACCCAAGGCTTATACATTATCTAGTTAAGTATTCTCTACATGGCAACAACAGAAAGGCTTTCAATGTTGGAAAATTCTTTAACAGTATGCTTATTAAAGCTTACTTGCATCTTACAATCTCAGCCAAGCTTACCTGATGGTCATTAAAGTATTGCTACTTAAACACAGAGCAACAGGCACTTTGAGTAATAAGCATAAATCAACAGTACAAAAAATATGACAGAAACCAAACCATTCTGCAAAAATCATGGACAGATGAAAAGCCACTCTAGTACTTGTGTCTACCTTGGATGGGGGGGATACTCTGCACATTTACACAGTAGTGGTGCTGCGGTAGCATTGTCACCTCACAACAAGACGTTATTCCGTTCGATTCTCAGTTAGAGCATCTTCTGTGTGGAGGCATGCGTGAATGGGAGTGCCTTCTTTGAAGGTTGTGCGTCAGGGCTGGTAACTCGGCACGTAAAAATCCACTACCAAACATTAGCGGACCGGAGTTCCGCTGTGGCGACCCCTAACCGAGATAAGCCGAAAGACACAACAACTACTCCTTGCCTTGCTTCGACACATCCAGAGTCACTACATGGGGGAGTGGTGTGCAACAAGTATGTCACAATTTGAAATGTCTCTGGCTGACTGTGATGGCCCTGACACATTTGTCATACCTCTCAACCTCAGAGCAAGAAATCTGGACAAAGCCATACAAAGAAGTGGGACAGAGGCCCAAAAATAAGGACAATTTTTAAATATTGCTCTTATAAACTTAGAAAGATAACAGAATAGGTCTTGCATTAGTATGTATTTTCTGAATGGTATGAAATCTGAAACTCAAATGTCTGTCATTATTTTCTAACTTCAGTCTTTAATGATTTGTCACTAATTTGCCAAAAAAAAAAACACAATTTTATGAAAAATGGACCAAAAACTTGATGTAAAAATATAAAATAGCCACACAATACAGCTGGGAACCTGTCAAAGAAGGGACACTTTAATATTAGTACTGCTAACTTGAGCAGCTGACAAAATAAAAGAATCTACATGCATTTCTGAAATAAAAGTAATCTATAACTCTGATTATTACAGTTATTTCTTAATTGTAAACCCTCCATGTTTTCTTCCAAAATTGCTATTTTGCAGAGGGATTATTAGGGGGAAGAGCAACATTTTGAGCCAAAATCAGGGACAGTTGAGAGGTTTAGCTATGCCTAATCCTATAAAGCAATTTATTTGCATGTACCTCTCAACCTGTTAATGCAATAAATCTGGACAAGGCCAAATATATTGGGGAACATATAAACAGTACTAAAATTGCTCTTGTATAAACTGAGACAGTTGATAGAACAACAGGTCTTACTTTAGCATGCATTTTTCTGAAGGTTATGAAGTCTGAAACTCAGTGTGTCATTATTTAGTGACTTAATTCCTAAATGATTTGCCAGAAAACCACAAATTTTATGAGGAACAAACCAAAAATAAGAAGCAAAAATCTATTCATTCTTTGAAAATCTGGACAGTTGGGAGGTATAGTTCAGCTGGGGCTGTCTTTAAGTTTGCCACCCTTCCCCTCACAAAATCATGGTCGAATGGAGCCTCCCCCTGCAGTCATTCCAATGATCCATTACTTGGCTATTTCACTCCATTTACCATAAACACTAATGTGCATACTGATTTACTTCTATGATGATTTGGACTTCATTTGAAAGTTTTATTTTGCATTTTACAGCACAAACACTAAGACATCTGCTAAACAATCTTAGCATTAAAACTTCTCTGCCCTTGAAACTCACATTCATTGAAACAGCATTGAAACCCACATTCAAAGAAAATACATTTTACCAGTGGCAGATAAAGACTAATTCTGGGCAGTTTTCAAATCATAGGCCCCTTGCATGTGAAACATACATGTGCTCTTTGATACACCTTCCTATTGTTTTGAACATTTTTCCAGTAAACTATGAAACAAAACGCATGCACCAATAATGACAAAACTGCCCAATTCAGAACACCTTTCCAGTAAACAATGAAACAAAATGCATGCACCCATAATAACAAAACTGCCCAGTTCAGAACATTTCCATCATAAAAGTCTACTCAAAGTTCTGCAGTCCACCATTATCAGTAAATATGCACAATTCTACAGTCCACCATTATCAGTAAATATGCACAATTCTATAGTCCAGCATTATCAGTAAATATGCACAATCTCTGAAGAAGAAAAAGGTCATCTAAATAATTCCACATTAAATAAATCTGTAACTAATGAAGAGGTTGCTGCTAGCAAACACCTTTATATTTCATGGTTTCATCGAAAAATAAAGTGTCTGATGCCCCTGAGGAATAAATTGCCTATATTACATTAAAATGATAAGCTAGTAATATTGCAATAGGAAATGGATGGCAAACTGATAACAGGCTCATAGTTAGTATCTTAACTTTTTCAGTACGGCAGCATTCACCCCTTGTGGGAGTAGAACCAACAACCTTCTGCATCAAAAGCAAGTACACAACCTGTTGTGCTATTAACAATGCAAGCTGACTTAGCATAAGCAGCACTAAACTTCTCTTCCCCTGCAGCTCTCAGCTCCTTGTAAAATCTACTCAATACTCAACTGCATCTCAACTTCGCAGCACAAGAAATCTGGAAAAAGCCAAATTTATTGGGGGGGGGGTCAAAAGTCCAAAAACCAGGAACACATTAAACATTGCTTGTATAATCTTGGAAAGTTGCTAGAATAAAATACTGTGTTACCACCATAAATGTTACTGCCGATGTCCCTGTGCAAAAGAGTCAGAGCAACATACCACTATGCCAAATCAGCTGCTTTGTGAAAGAAAAATGCTGTTACCACCATACATTTTACTGCTAAGGTCCCTGTGCAAAACAGTCAAAGCAACATACCACTACGCCAAATCAGCTGCTTTGTGAAAGAGCGGAAGACTGAAACTAATTCAGTTCTCACCATAGCTGTCAACCTCTTAGCACAAAACACCTGGACAAACCCAGTAATGAGGGAATACAGCCCTCAAACATATTCAGTGAATTCAGTTCTTGCCATAGCTGTCAACCTTAGCACAAAAAACCTGGACAAAGCCAATAATGGGGTAATACAGTCCCAAAAATAAGGACACATTTCAAATATTCATCTTATAAACTTAGAAAATTGCTAGAATACAAGGTTGTGTTACAATGTATTTTCTGGAGAATATGAAGTCTGAAATTCAAATGCCTGTCAATTTTACTTCTGACGGAACAAAAACAATTTTCAGCAGAGGCCCAGGGAGAAATACTGCAGACACATGTCTTTGTAAAATGGCAGAACACCAGAGCAAATCCACACGAAGTCATACTGTTTGATGAAAGCACTTAACTATTTGTGTATTTTGTATTAATAAATCGTATCTGTGGACTCGCAATGTTGTGCTACTAATTGTTACTTGGTTATACTTCAGCACTTCAACACCATTTGGTTGGATTTTGCAAATCCACACAAACACATGGATGAGATGCAGTCTACACACAGAAGGCACCCCAGCCAAGAATCAAACCAGAAAACCTATCGCTGTAAGGCAACAATGCTGCCACTGCACCATCAAATACGTAAGGAATTAAACATTCAGAAACCTGACGTCTGAAATTCATATGCCTGTCAATTTTATTTAACATTTGTTAATCAGGACAGTCTGACTTGGAACAAAAAAACAATTTTCAGCAGAGGCCCAGGAAGAAATAATGCAGACATGTCTTTGTAACATGGGAGGACACAAAAGCAAACCCACAAACATACAGGGAGAAGATGCAGACCCCACACAGAAGGCACCCCAGCCAAGAATCAAACCTGAAAACCTGCAGCTGTGAGGCAACAATGCTACCACTGCACCATCAAATATCAAGCATTACAGCATTTAGAAGCCACAGATATTTTGAGGAACAGATCAGATCAAATACGAGGCAAAAATCTGCAATTTTTTTACAAATGGTGGTGGGTAGGGAATTCAGGTCCTTAACACCTGCATACAAGATACAGGGTTCAAGCCTGAGGTATTCCCTACCACACCACCATGAGTTTATTCTAGCCACCAGTATATGCAACTGGGGCATTCACACATGCGCACACACACACACACACACACACACACACACACACACACACACACACACACACACACACACACACACACACACACACACACACACACACACACCACACTTACCTGCAGCAACATCAGTAGATCCCTTGGGCCCCATTAAAATCCATAGTGACACTAATGCCAGAATCCAGGACACACTCCAAATCCATAACTGCCCGCACATTACATCCACCACGCGAGATCCCCCGATGAGACTCCTGGAGCACATCCACCACGTGAGATCCGGGACTCCGTCTGCCGATGTTGCAGTCTGGGTCTGATCTGTTTCCAGTGACAGTCTATGCAGTTAAAACTGCATAGACTTCTGGGATCTCTGCTGTTACATGTTTCCCAGTCCAGACTGCTGCTGAGACAGTCTGCGCATGCTCCAGACTGTCTCAGCAGCAGTCCGGACTAGTGCGCATGCGCAAAAGTCTGTTTTTTTTAATTTTTTTTATCCGCGAATTTAAATTTTTTTATTTCTTTACAGCTGGGGGGGGGGGGGCTGCAGTCCGGCAGTCCAATAGCATGGGCCGCCCCTGCTACATCCTCTGCTACAGGTCCCAAACTCAGCACACGGCAGTGATGAAGCAGCACCTTCCACTATAAATGTGATCCTTCCTTGGTCTGTGAATGATTTCCAAAGTATTTTGGACTCTCTCCCATCAATCAGAATAAACCCATCAAAATATGCAAGAATCTTAAAAGGTCATATTCAGCTGCAAAATCCTACTTTAGAGGATCTTAGAGAAGTGATGGACACATCCATTCTGCCTGATCTATTTAAATGCATTTGGGATCATGATAATATACCAGACCCTATTCCCCAGTATACAGACATAGGAGCTTTTCAGGCAGCTAGGAATAGTATATTGCAGGCCATTCTTGCAATATGTCCACTGGTACCTAACTGGTCCCAGATAAATGCAGTCACACAGAGAGAGCATGAGTCAATTGAATCTTATTTGTGGCATATGTCAAATGCCTTTGAAACCTTCTCAGGTTATACAGAGCCTACTGAAGGTCTGGCAGCAAGTGTCCTCTCAGCTCCTTTAGCAAATGGTTTATTGCCCCTCATTTCAGATTAGCTAAAAAAGGTTTGTTTAACCTGGCCAGGTCTGGGGATTCCTGAACTTGTTAATCAGGTTCAGTATTTAGCAGACACCCTTATTCATGAGAAATGAGACCAACAAGTGGAGCAACAAGAAAAATTATTAATCTAACTGTTCCTGCAGTTTACCAGAAATAGAGGGAAAAATAGAGAAGGAAGAGGGTGATGTACTAGATTTAGATATTCTCAGAATCAAAGATCATTTCCTCAGAATTTTAATAATACCCCAAATTCACAAGGACAGGGACAGAGATTAAATTCAGATCTGTGTTTTGTGGCCAAAATGGTCACTGGAGGAACAATTGTCCTTTTATGCAGCCAGCAGACTCACCAGTGCAGTCTAATAATCCATTTGATAATTAGCTGTCACCACGAGATCAACAAAATGTCCACCAAAATGTGAGGCAACAACCTCCTACATGGAACACTCCTTGGCAGCAAGATAGATTGGATAGCCACAAACAGGAATCACAGTGGTTTCCTTTCATATCTGTACAACAGAAAGGACTATTCATTAACATTAAAGTTCAAGACAGCAATATTCCCTTTCCAAGAGATACTGGGGTTACTAGATCAATGTTAAATGCTTCCATGGCCAAGAATCTCCCTTTGTCCTGCCATTCAGTTGAGGAGTCGGGGTGTCAAGAGTCTCTTTAGACTACCTCAAAACAGTTTCAGTTCCCATTCAGTTGGGACCATTGACAGATCAACATGCTTTTATAGTTGGAAAATCTGGACCCCTTAATCTTTTAGGTAGGGATCTTCTCTGTAATTTGCAATGTACAATATTCTGTACACTGGATGGAATATATTTAAATGTTCCCAGTGAGTCTCTGATGATGCAGATATGTACTGTTGCAGGTGTTTTGGATGAGAAAATGCACTTTTCTTTCCTTGCTGAGTGAACCTATATAGCCATCAGATGAAGAATTACTTAATACAGTGTCTTCACAGTTATGGACAACTCATGAAAATGAGGTAGGACTTATTAGAGGTGCTACACCATTATATGTTACCTTAAAACCTCATGAACCTGTGCCCATGGTAGCACAATATCCTCTTTCTGCACGAGCAGAAGCAGGGATTGAACCAGTTATCTCAGCATTGCTGCAACAAGGCATAATTATTCCTATTAGAAGTCCTTGTAATACATCCATTTTGCCAGTAAAGAAACCTGGCAAAGACATTTATAGATTTGTCCAAGATCTGAGAGCTGTGAATGCAGTAGTTATGCCTGCTTTTCCCATAGTACCTACCCCAGCAACTATTCTTGGCTTAATCCCTTCTTCTGCTACCATCTCTATAGTTATTAACATTTCCTCAGCTTTCCTTTCTATCCCTGATAGTCAATATTTGTTTGCATTTACATATATAGGACAGCAATACACATGGATGCCTTACCCTAAGGATATGTAGAATCACCCACCTTATTTTCAAGGGAAATGAAAAAGCAGCTAGATTAAATAGTTACTTTGAGGGTTTACCTTAGTACAGTATGTAGATGATCTTCTCATAGCATCTAATTCTTTAGCTGACTGTAAGACTGATACTGTTTCCTTGTTAACTAAACTAACTGAGTTAGGATTTAAAGTAAATTGATTTAAGTTCCAGCTTTGGCAACCAAAAGTCCAGCATTTAGGACGTATAAACTCTGAACATGCATGACACATTTTGCCCTCTGACATTGCAGCTATACAGACAGCACCAAGACCTACTACTCTAAAATAACTTAGAGCATTTCTTGGTTTAGCAAGCTGTTGTAGACAGTGGATATCCAACTATGCTGAAATAATTAAACCTTTACTATAACAATTGAAAAAGACACCCCGAGCCCCTTCCATGGCAACCATGCTATGAACAAGCTTTTACTCAGTAAAAATTACTTCTTTCAAATCCTCCAGCATTAGAACTACCTGACTATTCTAAGGTGTTCTTTCTTTTATGTTGTGAATGCAACAAGGTAGCATTAGGATTATTAGCACATAAAAGAAATGATGGCTTTAAACCAATTGCTTATTACAGTACAAATATTGAGTTAGTAGCAGCCACACTTCCCTCTTGCTTTAGAGCTGTAGCCACAACTGCCTGGCTAGTTGATATGGCAGTGGCACTTACTCTAAGTCATGATACTTTTGTTGTAGTTCCACATGCTGTTAATGCTTTATTATTAAAGACTAAAATACAATATCTTTCTGGGTCTACACTTTTCAAATATCAGCTATCTCTACTTAATAATCTTTCTTTGCAAACTGTTAGATGCCCACCTTTGAATCCAGGTTCTCTTATCCCTAGTGCTGATAAAGGTGAACTTCATGATTGTGTTTTTGTTGTTAACAATGTTCTTCCTCCTAGACCTGATCTCCAAGATACTCCTCTGCAGAACCCTGACTTAATTTTTGTTCATCAGTGGATTGTGCATCAGAAGGGAAGTTGAACAATTGACAGATGCTTTTGCAGTCTGTAGTACTGATCAAGTATTATTGACTGGATAATTGCAGGAAATGTTTCAGCTCAAGTAGCTAAATTAGTAGAAGGTTGGGCATCGGGCTGGCACCTCGGCACCTTAGAAATCTACTGTCAATCATTAGCAGACAGGAGTTCCGCTATGGCAACCCCTAACTGGGAAAAGCCAAAAGAAGAACAACTGAGACTTGCCAGCTAGCACAGGGAAAGAATATTGCCATATACAGTGATTCCAGATATGCTTGTGGAGTGGTTCTTGATTTTGGAAACCTTTGGAGAGAAAAAGGTTATTTGACCTCTGCAGGGACAAAATTAAAAAATGCAGTTTGTGTAAATGAGTTACCAGATGCCCTGCATCTCCCAAAGGAAATAGCTGTTGTTAAATGTGTCACTCGTAGGTCAGATATCTCATTTGAATCTGTGGGAAATACCTTTGTTGATAGACCAGCATGGCAGGCTGCATTATTAAATCCTGTTCAGACTTCATTTTTGCAGCCTCTTCAAGTTGAAAATGTGCCTGTAACTTTGCAGGAAGTGTTGTCTTTTCAGACCCAAGCTGACAACACTGAAAGGGTAAGGCAGATCCATGACAGCTGCTATCATTCCCTGCATTCACTTTGGCACCATCCAGATGGAAGGTTAGTAGTATCACAAACTTTTTTACTGCAATTGTCATGGGCTTACCATTTGCTTTCTTATCTGGGAAAAAATGCTCTAATAACACAGACAGACAGCCCCTTATGCTTCAGATGTTGTTCAACATCTTGTACAAGCATGTAATATATGTCTTCAATTTAATGTTTCTAAATCTGTGGCTATTCCCACACATCATATTAAAAAGCCATGGGGGCCTTTTTGTTGTATGCAGTGTGAAATTTAAATATGTACTAATTTTGATTCATATTTTCAGTGGCTGGGTATAAGCATATGCATACATCAAAAACAATGTGGCCTCAGTGGCCAAGAAGATTTTGTATGAGTTTATAACATGTTGTATTCAGTCAGAAAGAGGTACTCATTTTATGAATCAGAGTATTCAACAAATTTGTAAAATTCGAAGTGTTCAGATGCACTATCACTGTTCACACAGACCTCTGGCTTTAGGCATGGTAGAAAGAATGAATCAAAGTTTGAAAACTAAGTTAGCAAAACATACTGCATAAATGGGTCTAAAATGGTCAGAAGCTTTACCCTTACCTTTTATTTACCATCTGCAGTGTAATCAGTGCATCTAGAAAGTTCTCCCCTCATGAAATCCTCATGGGATGCCCTATGAGGATACCAGCCACACCCCTACCTGCCAATCTTGATCTGCTGGCAGTTGATGAAACAATGCTTACTTATTGTAAACAACTTATTTCTGTCTTGCAGCATCATCATTCACAGGTTATTTTCACCCAGCTCCAGCTTCATCCTGATGCAACACATGATGTCAACCGAGGAGATTGGGTATTTGTTCCATCTCCAGATGACATGCTCCCCAACCTTGATGGAATGGCCCATTCCTGGTGCTCCTAATCACAGCAACAGCCATTAGACTTGAAGGATCTCCAACATGGATCCATATCTCCCATATCTGAAAAGCAGTGCCAAATAAGGGAAGCTAACCAGTTCCCTTCGGCCTACATTCCGCAGCCTTGTCTGACGCCAAACCAGTTTTGCCTCATACCAGAAGAAAAAACAGAGAGACTGGGAACTGAACCGATGACTGATATTGTGAGTACATCAAAAGGGGGCATTTTCCCTGAGTCAGGCAACCAAGTACTGCTCATGGGAGCTAAACTACATCAGTCTTTATGGAGTGCATTTGTAGTGCAGCAGTGAGCTATTCATCACAAAATGCCATTTTTGAAAACCCACTCTGACCCCACCCAGCTCACAATTCATGTCTTATTGTTGCCATGATAATTGCAATTGTTATTTTTGTTCTTCTACTGCATTTCCTGATCCTTGTTGAAACTGTAAGTACTCTTCAATTTCTTTACAGAAAAATAAAATGATTAATAAACTCTAGAGACAACTCGGCAGATTGGCATCCAAATTTCAATACATTTCATGGCACTTTGAATACATATGCTAAGTCTCTAAATGTTAGTAACTGTTGTGTATGTGCCCACATACCTTATGATGGAGGCATCCCATTGTTTCCAGTACCTGTAAATGAAGTAGATATGTGGACAGATTTTTAATAATTGGTACTAGGTAAAAATGCTTTGTTATATAATGTTGCATGATTTAATAAATTTGCTGCACTTAAACTTTCAGTGATTGTTAAAGGTTATACTTGCTATGTGAAAAATGGGGCTGCAGAAGTTACACAGAACAAATGTAATATTACTCAAAGAATGTAGAGTGGAAGTGCACTAAAAGGTATGGTCATGCTGAAAGACTTTTATTCTATTTTTGGCAGTCTAGCATATCCCTGGCTGCCAGCAAACTGGTCAGGTTGTTGTTATATTGGGAGAGTTCTTCCAACCACTTGGCATGTAGATGCCCTGCCCAGTGGTAAAATTCATAATATTCAAGATACTCAGACTGTAAAAAATCTGACTGAAAAGGTTGATGCTTCATGGATTTAGCATCATGATTTAGAAGAAGTAGCTTTTAAAGGACTTTCTCATATGGATCTTGGTGATGATATTATTTCTGGGGCTGGTATATTACCTGATTATATGGGACTGTAAAATCAATTTGGGAGCTGAGAAAGCTCTCTAAGCTATTAGAAGTGTTAAGCAACTCAATGTTTGAAACTGTTATTTTGATTACTCTAGACCTGAGTGCCATGTGTGCAGTAGTACTCTAAAATCAAATGGCACTTGATTTTGTACTTGCATCAAAGGGAGATATGTGTTCACTCATGCATAAAGAATGCTGTTCATTGGTTCCTGATAATGAGTATGAAATACATAGTCATTTGGAAATCATCCAAAAAGTGGCTGAATTGAGAGATACCAAAGAAGTGCATAGTTCACATTGGGCCTGGCTAACCAATTTGTTTTCAGGAGGGGGAGGCAATTTGATGAAATTTGTTATGTTCATTGCTATTATTATTATGATTGTGCTTTTTGCTTTTATTTTTATGTGAAGCTTTAATAACTAAACTCATTGCACCTCATTCTAACCAGTGTTACAGAATTTACATATTACTGATTTTCAAAAAGTGCCATTTATAGATCATATCAATGGAAGTTAAATAGCATGTGAAAATGAAGAGTTAGCTTTTGAAAGTTTTGATAAAATGTATGACAATATATTTAAAGCATAAAGGATGTTTTATGATAAGAGTGTGATGCTTTCTAAGCATCAAATGGGGGATTATAAAGGGATAAAATTAAACTGCACATGTCCTCGAAGGTTAGTGTATGTGTTTGCAACAGCATAAACTGAAACATGAAAAAGTACAGAATGTTAAGTTTCATTTCCTGAGCCTGAGGCAGCATTCTTTTTAAATCACATGGTAAAAAGAAACTTATTCCATACTAAGCTAAATGCAAATAAGAAATAGCAGACCTATTTTTATTAAACTTGACATACTTTTATTAGATATTTAGTAATGGTCTGAAGAATAAACTGTATTATGAACTGTATTAGTTAGCATTTTTCTATTGCATGCTAGCAGTGGTATGACTGATAAAGTTTACTACTTTGTTAAAGTTTTCCTATCAAAAGATCATGAATTTTTTTGTTCAGAGGTGGCATGACTTCCCGAGTACTGTCTCCCTCATGTGTGTTACTTCTTTTAATAAATTGTATTTTAATCTGCCAATATCTGAAGTTTATTTTATTATGGTTAAACCTTAACAACACTCTCTTCTCCTCATCTCACCTCACAGACATTGATATCAGCCTCATTTCAGTATACTTCCCATCTCTGATTCCATTAATAATTCTTTCTTTTCCATTTACCCCCCCCCCCCAGTATTCTCACTTTCCATTTCAAAGCAATCAAAGCTAAATACTTAGTACCACAAGTTGAAGAACTAAAAAACAACTCAGTTGCTTGTCCTGACAGTCTTCTCCCATGGTTTTTATTTCTATGGAAGAACTTCAGTCCCACCCCTTCTTAACATTTATAACCTCTGCCTAACTTTAAATGTTATGCCTGAAATTTGGAAAACAGACATTGTTAAATCCCTCACCCGAAAAACTAGCCCAACCCATGCCACTGACTTCTGCCCTGTCTCCATTCTTCCCATGATTGGTAAAATCCTTGAAAATTAGTTTACAATCAACTTACCCACTGCATCTCCCATTATCATCTACTATCCTCAAAATAGCATGGCTTTTGGTCATATAGGAGCACTTCTACAGCACCCTGGGCACTTACTGATAGCATTCTCCAGGCTAGGGGCAAAAGCCTGTCCTCACTGGAACCTTCTTTAATGGCCTCACCAGAGCTTTTGATCTAGTTGACCACAGTATGCTATTAAAGCACCTGATGGAAATTGGAATTATCACAGATACAGCTCCCTGGTTTAAAAATTATCTATCCATTTGATACTACTTTGTTAAGTTTCAGAATACCTTCTCTGTTTCCACCCTTTCATAATAAAGGAGGTCCTCAGAGCTCCATTCTGTCTCCCCTTTTTTCCATTTTCATTAATAAACGAGCACTTGGCCTCCCTTACATTCTCTCTCTTATTTCATGTTGATGACATGGTATTATTTCACTCAAACCTGACGTCATTAGTCATACAACAACTACAAGCTGGTTTCCTTTCTCTTATGATATGACGTAATAACAAAAAGCTAATGCTGAATAATTCCAAAATGCTCTTTGGTACCTCCAATAAATGAACCAAACAAAACTCAATCACGTCTTATCTATGACCATCTTGACAACCCCATTAATCAAGCCATCTCCGTCAAGTATTTTAGTATGTGGTTTTATCTCACACTAAACTTTCACTTTCACCTAGAATAAATATGGAAGAAAATAAATTCCCTCACATTTTGGTCATATAAAAATTTCTAGTTTCTGTCCAAACCAGCTAGGAATGCCATAGGCAAAGGTATTCTACTAGCACTGCTTGAATACGGACTTTCACTACTTTCAACAGCATCCAAGAAAAACCCCTTCACCTTCTGAACTATAAACAACTCTATCTGCCATTAAATTAACCTCTCCCCTAGAACCGAGCATCATTGTTTCATGTTTAATAAAGCTAACTATCTGTCCAATAATATGCTAAAGTGCTTCTTGGATCCCAACTTTACAAGCTCCTCAAAGAACATGCCTGTCCTTCCCTTATCTACAACCTCTTCAGACAACCCCCCCCCACCTCCATTTACAGTCTAAGAAGTCTTAACCAGTCTGGTCCACTTCTTCAGTATCCCAGAACCAGACATCCTTCCACTAACCATGCCTTCTCCATTCTAAGCCCCAAATTCTGGGAATCCTTCTGTAGTAATTTTAAAGTTCTCCTACTGTACCCATCACTTCATGCTCAGATTAAAGACAATCTCAAGTCCAAGTCAATTTGCAAATGCTTATCCCCCATTCTCCCCTTCATCCATCAAGCACCTTTGTCTTTCTCACATTATTTCCCTACAATAATATGTGACATTTTTTCCACGTTGTATATAATGTATATAGTTAATTTCTGTATGCCCTTACCTTATATTTGCTATCTTTTACACTTTGTCTTCTATCCCTTCACTATTTAACTATCTTCTTCTATCCTCCTCACTCTAAACATCCCTTCCAATTGACCCATGCACTGTGTACTTTATTGTTACTATTACTGTTACTTCATTGCTGTCTTCACACATCATTTTGTTTGTATCCATAATACTTCTTCTTAACGTGCTTGTCTACTGTCATTTATACTTGTCCAGGCTGAGACTGAAATAGTTCCATTTAGATCAGTGCTTTACCTTGGTAATGAAATGGAATAAATGAATGAATGAATGAATGAATGAGTAAATGAATACATAAATAAATAAACATAAATGATTTTATGCTGGGGAGAGAAAGGTGATCTTTTAATATATTCAGTGGGGCTACATTAACATGTATATATACATGCTTTTGATAAAGACAGAAAATAAAAACAGAAAGGAGAAACATAACAGTAAGTGTAGGAAAATGAATGCAGTCTCTTCTACAGCACTTCACACATGCGTGTTTTGCTAAGATTGGCTGCTAAGTGGCTGAATATATCTTGGCAGGGGTTTACTTCAAAAGAACAAAAGACCACATTGCAAAAAACGAAATTACTCAGGCGATAACACTGAAACCTGACTTTCACGAGCAACCAGAATGCCGATGAATTACACAGGGTAAGTACCCAGTTGGCCACCATCTAACAAAGAAACACACTGCACTACCTCAAACCCACCAAGGTGGGGGATATGCCCCCCCACTCTCCCCAATTGTGGGTACACTCCCTAACTAAATATACTAACTCCAGGATAGCACTATAGTGGGGAAAAGGGCAAATTTCCCCTTGTTTGGCCACCTGGTTACTTACCCTGTGAAATCCTTCAGAATTCTGGTCATTCATGAATCGCTGATGTCCTCTTTTGGTAATGTAGTCACTCATTGTTTTGAAGTAGACCCCTTGGCAGCCAGTATGCATGCTCTCATACATAAACTACCTGGAAATTGCATGCATTGTTTTTGGAAGGGGATTATTGATTAAGACAACATAAACATTCCCATTTTCCTTTTGTGACAGGTGTAGTTCTCCCTTGAGTCTGGTGTACATACATGAATGCAAATGTGACACATCTGATGTATTAGAGGAAATGAGTGTGGTGGAAACTAACCACAAAAGAGGAATTATGGTGTTATAATGGCTCTTTGCTTATTGAACAGGTACTTGAAAAGTTGTGATAGACTGAAAAAGTTCTACAATAAAGCTTTCAGGCATGGTTCCAAGGAATATGAGCCCCACTGATGCAGACACAACCTCTCATTTTACATATGTTACAAAACAGACTAATAAAGTCTGTTGATAGCCTCACAAAAGCAGGCATTTTCAATGATCAAAGTGCAAACCACTCTATTAGATGGACCTGATGAAGGTCAGGTGAAAGTATTTTCTTAAATATAGTTCTATAGTTGTAGCTCATAGTGTGTTGTCATGATTTGTTTGTTAGAAGTTAAAAATAAAAATAAAAAGTAAAACAATTTAGCTAAGAATAAGGTTCCACATGCTGCTGAGCTGGTAAAACCTCATAGGTCTTTCAGAAATATTCATATAAGGGACTAATCTCTAAGCTTTGGGAATGGCTCCTTGTTTTCCATCTCCCAGATTTTCATTCAATCAGCTGTCATGGACCCTCCCAACATTGTCTGTAACTGCCTTTAAATAACTGACCATTTTAATGCAATGTATTAGAACAGGAACACTCATCCATCTACCTGCTTAACTGAATAAACTACTGGTAACTTCAACAAGGTAACTTTATTCCTCCCACAGAGAAGGTAACACAAAGAGAGAATCTCCTAGACCTGCTAGCTTAAGTGATTTTATCTGGACTAATCCTCTATACTCTACTTCTTGCTAGTCATGTCACCCTCTGAGTCACAGATGGGATACCAGACTTCACTCAAGCCCTCTGCGTTACCCTTGTTTTCTATTTGTTACAAAAGAAGATAATTGTAAGATGGTTGGAAAAGTATTTTACTAACGTTAATGAAATGAATTCTGCATTTAAGAAGAAGCTAATGTGGAGGGGGTGTTGGTAGATGGGTACAATATAAAATAGTGTTGAAACCTGAAAACAATATTTTACATTTAGTGAATAGTATTTTTATTGGAAATGATAAACATATTTTCTATACTTAGGGTGGTATTCATTTTTATATAACAAATGCTTTAAAGCTATCTGCTCTGTCCACGAATGAGTGCAGGTAAGCTGTGATCCATTGTGGCTACTTACACTTGTGGGTGATGGCCATGAATAAGCCTAGGCAAATGAAGAATTAATGAGATGTAAATGAGGAATGATGTAAAACAACATATGCTCATGAATCGTTCCTTCACTTACTTGTGAGTCATAGTTAAATGTTCCCACTTTTCCAAGCTGTCTACATATTTGTTCAGGAGTTGCATCGTTTATACCTTCTTCACAGTTTGTAAAGATGCTGTCACTTGTTGCTAGCCTTGCTGTTTTCCAGTGTGAACTGATCTGATTGTGATAATTGTCATAGATTGTTATATCAGGTTCCAAAGAAAACAAAACAAAACAAGCTGCTGAGTGAGTTCCATCCTCTCACTGCTGTTTATAGAATGACATCACATCTGACCATATGACTTTAGTACAGCACACACTCAAAGCTTTTCTAAGATCTGTTGCAGTATTTGGAAATTATAGAAATATTTCAAAAACTTCTACTCCTCCCTTCCAGAATTCTTTGTTTAAACATAAACATTTAATTATAGTAACACCACTGATACATTTTCAGCACAAGCATCTGTACAAGTCTTTGTGACAGACAAATGACACAAAATCAGCTACAAAATTCCAGCCAACCATGCTGGCATATGTTACACATGCACTGCCCCACTCTCCCTGGCACAGACTGCAACAAGCCACATCATTACATACCCAATGGGACTTATCGGCCAAAAAGGCAAAGGTATAAGCAAAGAATAACCCACTTTAATTTTGATAATTAGGAGATACTTGCTAGGTTTACAGTGGACAGGGATACTATAAGGGTCTTTAGTGAGCACGTATAACCCCCATGGGGGTACTGGTGGGATGCGTGAATGTACTATCTCTGTGGATACTAAGGTATGTATAGCCCTCACTATACTTGCCACGGCGACCTTCCAGAGAAAGACTGGGGACACATTGGGGATACTGAAGCAGTTCCTGGATGTACTCCTGAACATGTGGATCAATACATCTATTTTCCAGTGTCATCTCAGGACTGTGCTAAGACAATGTGTGCCTTTTATGGGGTGTTACACTTCTCTAAGGTCCTCAGTGCAATAGATTGCACCCATGTAGCAATTAGTCCCCCATCTGGATCAAGGGAGGAGTGGAACTGCAATAGGAAGAGTTACCATTACATATAATTCCAGGTATTATGTGATTCATCATTTACTAAGAGTTGGTGCACACATACACAGGAATATTTATTTCTGCAAAAAGCACCCCCCCCAATAAAAATAATACTGTTGCTATACTGCATGAGGCATGTATAAATGACATTCAAGTGTAACACTCCAAAAAAGAAAGTTAAGGCAATGCATAGCAGCAGTAGTATAAATTACAAGTAATACATAAAAAATTATGCTTGCATTACTGACTTTTAGACACCATATAAATGAAATGTGAATGTATCCCTTTAAAAACAGACTTAGATGATAAAGCATTTTTGGTAGAACCAAACTTGCTAATAATAACAGTACCTGGTATATGCCCCTTTAGGTTAACTATGTTTGGTTAGGGTGATGTCACACCCCAGAGGGAGTGGTTCTAAACCTCTGAACCAGAGCCCTGATCATACTTTCTTTGTTCTGGTTCTCAATCATCAAATGATGGCAGCATCTGTACAGGCATGTGACCATGCTCTGAGCTGGTTGGATAAGGACACCAAAATCATGGTCTACCTTCTGAGTGAGTCATATGTGGATAACATCTAGGTGTCTGTTAGGGGTTGTGAGTGGGAAAAAAACAACTTCTGACAAGATAGACAGATATGTAGATTGATAGACTCAGAGATAACACAAACTTGGAGAATGGAGAGAAAATGGTAACGATGAAGACAAACTTCCAATGATCATTTTGGGAATGTTGATCAAATAACTATTGACAAAAATAGGTTTCCCACAAATTTCAACGCACTACCATTTGAAGTTATTTACTTATTGCACCATGGCACTGTTTCAAAAGACAATTATACAAAGCAGAAAATCAAATAAGTATAATTAATAACAAACAGACCAGTGAACTTGTCATCCCCTATATTGGGGATACAGAGCAATGCTGGAATCAGGGAATCAGATTGCAAAAAATAAAACACTATGCCAATGTCTGTCTATTTTACAGTATACAAAATTACTCAGTATTAATAATAATTTGAAATTATAGGTTCGTAGGAGGTTACTAGGCTAATGGTCCTAGGGCCTTTACAAGCCAAGCCATGTTATATCTGTGTTTCCTAATTGACCTTGGTTAGATGGTAATTATTTGCAGAGTGAGTCTATGATCAGCACTGACTGCCCCTGTCCATGAGGGACATAGGTACCAGCCCAGGGATAAATCTATAGTCTCCCATTCAATTGTCTAGGTTGCACTTAAATAGGGTCATTGAAGCTCTCTGCTTCATGTGAATTGGGAGTTTATTCCAGAGGAGTGGCAATCTCTGGGAGATATATCTGTCCCTTCAGCATGTTCTGTTAATGCCACAGGCTATGTTGACATCCCTGGAGTGTGTGACTCTTGTCCTATTTGATTTGTGGATGTGCAGCATTTCCATTAGGGCAGGGTCATGGACTGCTCTCTAGGCCAGGTGCAAGTGACATCTCAGCAGCCCATAGGACACAGAGTACCGTCAGATGGCTTTCAGTCTTTCCATGTAGATCATGTTTTGGATGCCCAGAAGTTTCTTAATGAGAAACCTCTGTAGACTCCCCAGCTGCTGCAAGTGTCTGGTGAGGTACATACAAAAGGGAGCATTGTACTCTATTAGTGGTTTATTGAGGGTCAAGTACAGAGGAGGTATAACATCCTTAGTCTTGGATGCAATGATCTTACGTATGAGATGCATAATGTAGAAGGTTTTCCTTACCACTGTGGACACATGGAAATTGAAGTTTAGATTGCTATCGACTTGTCTTCCCAAATCTCGCATCACTGGGTTTGAACTTAGGGACGTGCTGTCAGTATTGTAATTTGCACGGACTTCTTCTTTGCCAAAGGTGATAATAGTGCATGTTTTTGCATTTAGTTTTAGTCCATGGCTTTAATTTGTCTGTGTTAGCCCCTTTTATAATATGTTAACATTATTTGGGGACTCAGTGATTGTACCCAGTTTGCAAATATCAGCAAACTTGGCAAGCCACAGGCCATCTACTTCTGCCTGGACTTCCAAGAAATTTATTTATTATGATTTATTTATTTATTTGCAGTTTGATTACCGGGGAAGTCCACTGGGCTGAATTGACCCATTTTCAGTGAAGGCCCAGGGAGAAAAGCTCCAAGATGCATTATACACTTTACATACAACTGATAATTAATATTAAATATAATATTATGTAGAATAGTTACTCATAAATGCATTCAGTATCATGCATAGTTAACAAATTCATTAAGCTTGGGATCATACAGTTTCATTTGAGGAAAACAGATGTGTTAGGTGTGGAAACAGTTTACATACAAACCTTTTAAGAAAATGTAAATACGCTTTACATACACACATCGACAGTAGAATGTTATTTACAATATTTACAAGGTTGGGCTGTGTGAGGGTAGCTGTAAGAGTTTTTCAGAGCTTAGAGAGAAGCTATAAAAATTGTTGAGAGCTTAGATTGGATCATAGGAAGATAACTATGAGAGTTGTAGAGCTTGGGAACCAGAGAGAGAACCCCCTTTGATTAGGTTGGGTGAAGGCAGGTACATTTCCATTTAGAGGACAGGTGTTTGAATAGTTGGGTTTTGAATTTTTCTGAGTTTGGTATGGTTCTTAGTGTGGAGGGAAGGGAATTCCATTTTTTGCCTAGTGAGAAAGATAGGAGAAGTTGGCCAGCAGGACATTTAGGTTTATGGATAGTAATTAAGTTCTGATTTTCAGATCTGAGAGCTCTGTTGGGTATATGAGGGGGAAGGATGTTAGTTAGAGCGGGACATTTTGTTGGGTGAAATATGAGTCTATATGCAGTAGTGAGTTGGAGATAGTCTAGGTAGTTTGGGAGTTCAAGCCAATTCAGGGATTGTAAGGTTAGGCAGTGATGGGTAGTATTTTTAGATTTAGAGGCAAATTTAGAGATTTTGTTGTAGCAGTTTTCTAGTTTAGAGGTGATAGAGGAGGACAGGTTGGTTAGGAGAGGTGCTCCATATAATAAGAAAGGAAGGAGATAAGTCAGGGCCAGAGTTTGCCTGGTAGAGTTGGAGAGAAAGCAATTATTCCTATACAGTATAGATAGCTTGTGGTGGGTTTTCTTAATATTTTGTTGAATATGAATATCAAACTTGAGGTGTTCATCTACAGTAATGCCAAGTAGTTCGGCAGAGGGGACCACTTCTATAGGAGAGTTGGTTTGACTGTAGACTTTGAAGTTGTTTTTATCATAGGAGAGGTTCTTTGTGGGAGGGAATAGTAGAATCTTTGATTTATTTGCATTGAGAGAGAGGTGGTTTTAATGCATCCAGTTTTCAGTTGTTGAGAAGGCAGTTTGGATTTTAGTCAGCAATTCAGAGAGGTTTGAGGCAGAGCAGACTACGGTTGAATCGTCTGCGTATTGAATGATTTTAGCATCAGGAATAGCAGTGTGAAAGTTATTGATGAAGATGTTAAAAAGCATTGGCCCAAGGATGGATCCCTGTGGTACGCCGGTTGGGGTAGTTAGGAAGGAAGAGATGGAATTCTTCCATTTGACTGCCTCTGATCTGTCTGATAGATAGCTGGAGAACCAAGATAAAGCATTATATGAGAGATTAAGGTTTGAGAGATGACAGAGAAGGTGCTTGTGGGAAACAGTATCAAAGGCTTTAGACAGATCGAGTAAAACAGTAGAAACTAAGTGTCCTGAATCTCGGGCTTGATTAACAGTTTCTAGGAAAGAGAGTAGAGCAGTTATTGTGCTATGGCCTGGATGGAAACCATGCTGGGTAGGAGTGAGAAGATTGTTTTGGGTCAGGAAAGGCATAAGTTGGAGGTGGATGCATTTTTCTAGGATTTTGGAGATTGGTGAGAGCAAAGCAATGGGGTGAAAGTTTGAGATGCTGTTATTTTTGCCTCCTTTATGAACAGGAAGAATATAAGCTGAGCACCAGAGTTTGGGGACATATGATTCTTTTATGGATTGGTTAATAATGATGCTGATTGGGAGAGCAATGCCATCAGCAGCACATTTTAGGAAGGAAGAGGGAATATTGTCGGGAGCATTAGAGCAAGGTTTAAGTTTGGACAACATTTTTTTTATAAAGTTAGTGGAGATGGGTTTGAGTTCAAACAGATGAGGTGAGTTAGAAGGGGAGAGTGTAGAGCAGTTGGGTTATTATTGGAAATTTCTTGGTGAGAGTAGTAATTGTTTCTATGAAAAATAAGTTAAATTCAGAGCCTAGTTCAAGGTCAGATTTACTTGGGTCAGGACAGGGATTATTCTTGGAGCCTGTATTGAGAAGTGAGTTTATTGAGTTCCAGAATTTTTTGGGGTTTTTATTGTTATTGGACTGAGATTTGATATAGTAGGATTTTTTTGTCTTTGGTGATTAGTCGTTTTGCACAGCTGCAGAGCTGTTTATATTGGAGCAAGGTATTGGCCAGTTTATTGTTTTGGTAAAGCTTCCATAGTTTGTCTCTGTGGTGCATAATCTGTTTTGTTTCTTTGGATAGCCAAGGAGCAGTTTTAGTTTTTATCCTTTTGTTTCTTAGTGGGGCTAGTGAGTTTAAAGTATCAGGGAAGACAGAGTTGAAGTATTCTGTAGCCTTGTCAAGAGGAAGGATGTTTAGAATTTGACAGTTCATTTGTTTGAAAGGGAGAGGGGAAACGGTCTGCAGTAGGCTGCTAGAACTCGCATATGGGAGAGCAGACTAACTCTATAGCTAGTACATCAAGTCTACATTTAATTAGTGTTAAGCAACATACATTTACCCAATCTTGTTGGGGGGTCTTCTCAGTAGTATTTTTCTAAGTACCAGACAAGCTGGCCAATTCAGGGTTTCTTCAGGTGATGGCCAGAGGTATTCCTTTTGCGTTTGAAGCAGGGAGGGAGCACCCGGGATGGATTACTGCAGAGGACAGGGAGACAACACTGAGTTAGTTAATATTGCAGATGTAGAGGGGAAAGGTAGCAGGTAAGGGATGTTTAGAGAAGAAGGGAGGGTGTAACAAAGCACAGTAGTAGAGAGAGGCTATGGTTAGATGAGGCTGGATCAAGTATGTAGAGGAAGATTAGGTTTAGGGATTAACAATGGAAAGCAGCAGACATCATGCTATGAACAATACAAGTTAGGCAATATAGGCTCCATTATGATTCCAAACAGTAGAGGGCCCAGCAAAGATCCTTGTGGTACACCACTGGTAACTGGTCTACTGGTAGAGGTGGAATCCCCAACTTTGACAGTATGCTTTCTGTCGGTGAGCCAGTTGGCTACCCATCTAGTGATGTATAGGTTAATCCCCAGCTTTGAGAGTTTTTGAATGACACTTGAGTGGATGGGTGTATCAAAAGCCTTGGCTAAGTCAAAATAGACAATATATACTGTTTGCCTTCATCCAGAGCTTTGGTGACATTCTCAAAGAAGTTCACCAGGTTCAATAAGCATGATCTATCATTAATAAATCCAAGCTGGGTCAGGTCAAGAGTTTGAAGGTCACCTGTGTCCTTGTTGGTGAGGTCTCTTCCTTTTTTAATTTTTCAAAGTTTTTTTGGTTTCTAATACCATGATGGGAATGGGCCCCATTCCTAAGTCAAAGTATGATTAAAGTTCTTGAAATTAGTATTGTTTCAATTTTTGATGTTAGCCAAAAGTGCTCTTTGCAGCAACTGCAATGTGCCCAGTAATGACTCCTTCTGCAATTTGTATGGAGGTACATGTATTGATAACATATCTATGTATGATTGTAAACTATTTTTTATAAGACATGTTGCTCCTACCATTACTGGAACTGTCTGGGTATCCCTCTTCCACACTGACCACATTTCTGCCTGCAAATCCTGGTATTTTATAACTTTGTGTCTCTCTGTACATAAGACACTGTAGTCACTGGGAGTAGCAATTTCAATGATCAATGCTATTTTTGTCGTCTTTTCATGGACTACTATATCTGGTTTTCTTGCATCTATTTTTTGAACTGTTGGAAATGGATAATCTCACATGATGTAAACTTCATCATTTTCTATGATACTTTGTGGCTCATGTTTCCATTGTTTTTCAGCTACTTCAGTATTATAATGTTTGCACAATCCCCAGTGTAGCAGTCTTGCACAATTATTATGCCTTTCAGTATACAGTCCTTCTGCCATTACTATATCACAACCAGCAACAAGATGTACAACTGTTTCCAATTGTGTTTTACAAAAGCTACATTTGTCTGTTTCTCTCACATGTTCAATAGACTATGTAAACCAATGTGTAGGTAGCCTACTATCTTGGGCTGCCAATATTAACTTTTCATCTTTTAGTTTAAATTCACCTCTCCTTAACCATTCCTGTGTTCGATCCTGATCAACATGAGGTTGTTCCAAGAGTTTTCTAGACCTGCAACTATATTTATGCATTTTCCACATTACTTGACTTCTCATCTGATCCTTCACCTTACATTATTTCTTTTGTTTTCTGGCACATTCATTTGCTGCCTGATTTTTATCTATTTCTGGTTTGTTTTCCATTCCCGCTTAGGTTTAGGTTTAGGTTCGTACTAGGCTATCTGCCCTAAGGCATTTATAAGCCTAGCCAGAGTGTATGTGGCTTACACCACCCCTTAGGTTGAGAATACTACGCCCTTTTAGGGTTTAGTTTACTATGCCTCTGTCTAGTAGTGACACAGAGATGACCCCCGGGGTAAACCTACGATCTCCCATCCACTCGTCGAGATTTCTCTTGAATAGAGTCAGTGAGGGGCTCTGCCTAACATGGACTGGGATTCTGTTCCAGAGTGTAGGGAGCCTCTGGGTTATGAATCTGTCCCTCCAGCACATCCTATTTATTTCTGTGTTGAGGTTTAAGTCACTTGTTCTCGTGGCTCTGATGGATTTGGATTTTCTGAGGTGGAGCATGTCCATTAATTCAGGATTGGACATGGCCTTGTACGTCAGGCACAGATCACCTCTGAGTAGGCGGTATGCGACTGAATAGAGCTGGAGTTATTTCAGTCGGGCAGCATATGACATATGTTTAAGACTCTTTATCCTCTTGGTGAGGAACTTTTGGGGTCTTTCCAACTGCTGCAGGTGTCGGGTGAGATACATCCCAAATGGGGCATTGTACTCAATCATTGGCCTGATAAGAGAAGAGTACAGGGCACAATGACCTCTCTTGATCTAGATGTGAAACCCTTCATGATAAGGTGGGCAATATAGAAGGTCTTCCTAACCACTTTGGCAATGTGAGTGTCAAATGAGAGGTTACTGTCAACCTGGGTCCCTAGGTCCCTGATTACCTCTTCCGTACTTAATGGATTACCGCCTATGTGGTAATTTGTCGGTACCTTGTTTTTCCCAAAGGTTATGACTATACATTTTTTGGTGTTCAGCTTAAGGCCATGGCTCTGGCACCAATTATCCATTTCTATGAGGCCTCTCTGAAGGATGTTTGTGTCCGCTGGAGTATCAATTATGGCACCCAGTTTGCAGTCATCTGCGAACTTTGTCAGCCACAATCCTCCTATGTTTGCCTATACCTCGGAAAAATAAATGCCGAACAAGAGGGGTCCCAGGACTGAGCTCTGTGGGATACCGCTTGTGACTGGCTTAGAGTCTGACATAGCTCCAGCAACTCTGACCCTGTGGGTTCTGTCCTTGAGCCAGTTTGCAACCCATCTTGTGACATATGGGTTTACATTTAAGCTGGTGAGTTTGTCTATGATGCCCGAGTGGGGTATTGTGTCAAAGGCTTTTGCAAGGTCAAGGTAGGCTGTGTGAACTGCCTTACCCTCATCAATGGCCTTAGTGACTGTTTCAAAAAGTCGACCAAGTTCAAAAGGCAGGATCTGCCCTTGACAAAGCCAAATTGGGTAGGATCCAATGTCTGTAGGTCCCCAATGTCTTTGTTTATGAGTTCCATAATGATCCTCTCCATAGCTTTGCAGACCAGGCTCATCAAGCTTATGGGGCGGTAATTTCCAGGGTCCATAGAAGCACCGCCTTTGTGAAGTGGGACCACTGTTGCCGTACGCCACTCTTTGGGTATGTATCCTGTAGTAAGGCTAAGATTAAACAGCAGCCTTATGTGTGGGTTTAGTTCCTCTTGGAGTTCATGTAGTACACAGCCGGGACACCATCTGGTCCCATTGATGCTGTGTTTTTAGCTTTAGAGAGGGCGGCTCTCACCTGGGCATCTGAGATGTTAGGGAGGCTACACTCTGCTGGGATAGTTATTTCTCCTTTGGGGGGGGGGAGGAGAAATTTGCACTGAACCTGTCTGCCAGAATGTTGACAATGTCAGTGGGTTCAGTGTATTTTGTGTCATTTTGGACTAACTCTGAGCATATCTTGGAGTTTCCACCCAGGTTTCTAACATAGCTAAAGAAGGCCTTGTGATTGTCTTTTGTGTCTTTTGCGATTTTTCTCTCAAAGTTGGCCTTGGATGATTTTATGAGTGATCGTAGTTTTTTGCTAGTACTGATCAGAGACGCCTTGATGCCGCTTTGCTTCTGCTTAACTAAGCATAGTCATTTTACATGTATTCTCCTCATGTTTCAAAACTTTCACTATGTTTGGGTCTTTTGAGGTTGCAGTCCCATGACTGCAGATTTATACATGTAATCAATTTTGAGGAGGCCAATACCTCCTTCAGAATGGGGAGTATATAATCTTGCTATGCATTATTTTTTATAAATCATTTGATGAGCATGAAGCATCCTTCTTATTTTCTGTCCAACCTATCTAACATCTTTTGAGGCCAGTCAATCACTCCAAAATAAGTTAGGACAGGAAAAGCAAATTGGTTTATAGCTTGGACTTTGTTCCTAGATGTCAATGTTGTTTTCAATATTAATTTAAGTCTTCTAAAATATTCTTTACAAAGTTTGATTCACATTTATTCATGTCTTACTGTTGCTCCTTCATCAGTTCTCAAATATTTATACGCTCCCTCTTGCTCATGTTCTTTTATATCAAATTCCTGTCCCAAACTGATGTTTTCTTGGTGCTGCAGCTTTCCTGCTTTAAAGGTTACTTTTGCACATTTATCAAGACCAAATGACATTCTTCCATCACCTGAACAAGCTTTGACTACTTGCAGTTGTTTTTCAGTTCCTCATCTAATGAACTTTATAGTTTTAAATCATATACAAAAAGAAGATGAAAAGTCTTTACACTTTGTTGTTTTCTGGGAGCCAAATTGTAACCATGACCTAATCTTTTAAGTAGACAAATTAATGGGTTAAGGGCAAGACAAGAGAGCAGTGGTGACAGAGATTCACCTTGGTATATCCACCTTTGAATTTTTATCCCTGGAATAATAATTTTTCCTTTATCGTGGCTTAACTGCAAAGTGGTTTGCCATTATTTCATGGTCACCGTAATGTAATTGATCAGTGTAGGGTGCATTTTATACATTTTTAAATACTCTTTCAACAATGAATGTGGGATACTGTTAAATGCTTTTTTATAGTCTGTCCATGCTATGCTTAGATTTTTCCCCTTTTTACAGTTCTCCATTATGACTTTATTTAACAACAAATGATCCTATGTTCCATATTACTTTCTTTTATTACCCTTTTGTTCTATTGCCATGATTGAGTTTTATTCTAAATGAATATAAACTCTATTGGCATCAATTCCAGTGTATAGTTTATATGCAGTCAGAAGGCAAGCTATTGGTCTATAATTTTTAGGATAACTTGCAGGTTTGCTCTTAAGCAGGAGTATTGTTTTTTATGTTGTTAACCAGGGTGGTATCTGTTCGGGGTGCACATATAAATAGTTCTTACTCATAGCTAAATCGTAATGGAAAGATGTTAATACTTTTAGCCTGACGTTAGGTACTACTTCTGGGCCTGGGGTTTTCCATTTAGGAGCTTTTCCTAACTTTGTTTCAATCTCTCTGGCCATTACTTCATCCCAATTCATATCCTGTACATTTGAACTTATTCTTTCTATTACTTTTTATATTCATTTATCATCTTTGCTATGTTCCACAGGATCTTCATAGATATTTCTCCAAAATGCATTTATTTCTTCTTTTCTGCTGATGTTTCATTTTCTTTTTTCTTGTTTCCCAAGTGTCTATAAAACATTTTTGGGTCATCGATAATCTACTTATTTCATACATTTTCTTTATATTTATCTGCATATCTTCTAGTTTTTTTTCTGCCTGTGGTGGTATTTTTAGTTTATTATTTGCGATAGTGCATGATAGATCCTGATCTGTTCTAACACCCACATTACTTTTATCATATCTATCTTTCTGAGTATTTTTGTTTATCTTTTCCCTTTGTTATACTCTTCTAACAGTGACACTTCTTGCCTTAATTGCTTTATAGTTTTCTGTATGTGATACTTCCATGATGGCGTTCAGTTTTTTCCCTTCCTTTCCCCTACTACCCTATGCTTTTGTGGTAAGACTTTATCTTTTATTAGTTTAGCTGCACAGTGATATATCCTATTTACTTCTGTTATATCACATTCATTTCTATGGACAGTCCTAATTAATGTATTCATTTATTTTATCAAACTTCTAACTTTTTGAGTTTTAACGACTTTCTGTAGTCTTTTTCTTTCATTGGTCTTAATATGCATGTCCATCTCTATTAAATCAAGCAACTCTTCTCTTAGATAATTTTCTTCTAAACTGAAGGTGCATGTTTTGTTCCCTATTTCCTACAGACATTCTATAGAAAGTTCAAGAGCATCTTCCTGTGCTACATTCTCTTCAGTTTCATCCTGTGTCATCCATTGCTCTTTCATATGGGAACTCACTGGCCTATCACTCCACAACATTGATTGCTTCAGAGTTGCCAAGGTTTCCTGTTCCTTCCTTTGTAACTCCAAATGAACGTTTGTCCTGGTTTCCTATAGAAGGCTCCAAAGTATCTTCATATGGCAACTGAAGTTGCCATGCCACTGGTTTCTCCTTAATTTGTGGAATCCGTTGCTCTATCCTGGTGTGATGTTATCTGAGTTAGATTTCCTACACTAAATCCTTCACTTTGCAGGTAATCCATAACCTCAGTTTCTACTTCTTTAACTTTTTTCATTGCTAATCTTCTTTTCTACTTTTCCTCTTTGTTTTCTAATTTTTTGTATTGTAAAATTTTCCATGTCTGGATCCCTTTGCTTGCATTTCTCTTCAAATATTTTTGGTGCTGCTCTTTTTGTATTGATTAGTTTTGATTTCTCCTTTGCATAAATATTGCACCATATTAAATCTCTTTTTCTTCCCCATCTCTGTATTTCTTCTTCAAATGTTTCCATCTCCTCATGTTTCTCCTTACTTTGGGGACTCATTGTTCCATCATGCTGTGTGATATAACCTGTGTTGGACTTAGAGCACTAAATCCTTCACTTTGCAAGTATTCTATAACTTCAACTTCTATTTTTTTTCAATAACTTTTATTTATTCTTTTCATCAATACAGAATAGCAAAGTACAACAAGAAGAGGTATCACATATTCACAATAAGACAGTTGTTATACATTGAGGTTAATACAAAAAGAGATAAAATGAACTAACAATAATATTTACACTCTATACACAGATGCTTTCAATATTCAGAAAAAAAGGGTGTTACAATTCAAGAGTTGTTGTGGATGGAAATCTAAATTAGAGAAGGGAAAGAAGAGAAATGAAAACTTAAATGGATCATGGGTATTAATTAATTTAGGACCTCTTAATCGTAGTTAAGTCTGGTTATTTGTGGTAAGCAAGAATAATATTAAAGACTTGTTCCCATAATTTCCTAATCTTATTGTTTTTATTCTCCTTGTCGATTAAATTTTTTTGGCCTAATAGGTGTTTAGTCACCATTATTCTAAAACTCTCCCAAGAGATGTTAATTGCATTAAGCCAATTGGATGCTATATAAAGTTTCATTAAAAGGAAAATGCTGATCAGTGTAACTGCTTGTGCTTTAGGAATATTGTTTGGTAAGATATTAAGAGAGCGAATTCCCAGATGAGAGTAGATGTCTGATAGCCCATTTTTTGTAGTTGAAGTTTAAGGGAGTTCCAAAGTTTAAATACACACTTACAGCTCCAGAATAGATGTAATATATCAGTTGTTTGGTCTTTACAGTGAGAACAAAATGGGGATTTCTTAGGGTCGAATTTATGTAGAATGGCGGGAGTGAAATATGCATTATTATAAATCATAAGTTGTGTGACTGCTAGTTTTTAAGAGGTATAGATTTAATTGCTAGGTTAATTGCTTGGTTCAGTTTTTAGTTATCAATGGAAGAATTAATCTTTCTCCAGTAGTCTGAAACAAGTATATCCTTATGGAATTTGATGTATTTTATTAATTTATGTGTATTAGTGATGAATTTCTTAGATGAGAGGATGCTTTTCCAGAGTAAATTACAGGTTATTATATAATTGTTGGTTATATTGTAGTTTTGGAGATAACTAGTACATAGTTCTTTAATTTGCCTTAAAATTACTATATAAGATTTGGGGAGATTCAATTCATTCCTCATTTCTTGTAATGGACAGTTTAGATATGGGTATATGTCTTGGATGGTTGTATTAATTAATTGAGGAAAGGAGTTCAGATTTAGGGTTTGGTTGTTTATTTTGGTTGGGATTTTTGTGCAACGGTTGTAATATCATCATAGTTTGAGCAAGATTTAAATATTTAAAGAATTTTGTGCTATTGATATAGAGTGTTTCAGGGGTTCTATTATATTGTATGATTTTAATAAATTTGTATTTATGAATGGTAGGGCTTTGGGGTTGATATCCAGGCTTTTGGTGTGTCTTTGGTATATTGTAAGCCACAGTGGGGACCGATCATTATTCTTTGGGTTGTATTCAGCTATTCGCAATACTCTGTTAGAATTTATAATTAGATAATATATCTCGAAATTGGGAAGGTCTAAGCCACCTTTATATTTTGGGGTCGTGAGTTTTTCATATGAAATTCTGTTTTTTTTTTGGTTCCCATATGAATTTTGCAAACAAAGTATGAATTTGTTTAAAAAATTTATTGGGTATGTTTAGTTGAGTAGTCATGAATATATAAAGTAATCTGGGTAGCACATTCATTTTGATTACAGAGACTTTGGCCATAAATGGTAATTTTAGATTTTTCCATCTATTTAGGTCTAAAATAATATTCTGCCATTTTTGTGTTATATTATTTAAGTAGAAATCTTTATTGTTTGTGGAGAAAGTAATGCCTAGATAGTTAATTACTTCTTTTGTTTTTAATTTACCTACCAGAGGTAAGAGTGAGAATGGTTTAGGGTTTTTTAAAGGAAATATGCTAGTTTTTTTTTTTTTTATTTAGTTTGTAGTTTGATATCTTTGAGAAGTGTTCCATAGCCGATAGAATTTTATTTATATCTGAGAATGGCATTGTACAGTAAATATTCAAATCATCAGCAAATGCTGATAGGAAAATTTTGGTGTTATATATTGTTAGGGGGTTAAAGTAAAGATTTTGTTTAATACTTAGGAAGAGTGTTTCTACGTATAAATTGAAAAGTATGGGAGATAGAGGGCATCCTTGACGGGTTCCATTTTTAATTGAAATTCTTTTTGACCAGGTTTTGTTAATGTATATAGATGTATAGGGGTTATTATATAGTATTTGTAGAATTTGGATAAACTTTTGGGGTATATTAAAATAAGGTAATGTTTGGAGTAGAAATTCTATATTTACTCTATCAAAGGCTCAACTTCTATTTTTTAACTTTTACTTTTCTAATCTTCTGTTCTACATTCCCTGTTTATGATCTTATTTTTTATTGTGAAATTTTCCATATCTGGATTCCTTTGCCTGTGTTTCTCTTCTAATATCTTTGGGATTACCTTTTTTGTGTTGATTAATTTGGCTTTCTGCTTTGCATAAATATTGAACCATATCCGATCTCTCTTTCTTTCCCATATCCATATTTCTTTTTTATACTGTTCAAAAGTCTCTAGATTTTGTTCGTTATATTTTTGCACTTCCTTAGTTGGTTATTTTTCCAAATGGCTCAAGGTTTCTTGGTCTATACAGTGCTTTTCATAAATTTGCTGTATTAATGAACACAAATTTTTATTTGAAGCTTCTGACAGTTTTTCTTGTGGAAGTATTTTTCTTTCCTCTAATTTTCTCTTTTAATCTTTTTGTATATCTTCTCTCTAGAAATTCTGGGCTTCTTGCATAATAGTAACACCATATATTTTTTTCTTAGCCTCAACAGTCCACTCTATAGTATTTATGGCTCTTTTTTTGGCCTATCAGTTTTTGTGATTTTTGTGGACTGCTACTTCCTTCTAGAATGGGGGGAGGGCATCCTCCTCTTAGTCTTGCCTAGCCCCATTACAGGAATGTTTCTGTATTTTGAGGATTCTACACTGTTATTTTTTCCAGTCCTGGCACTAGTGCACCTACCACAATTTGACACTTTTTTATCCTGGGTCTTGTGCACCCAGCTATCTTTTTCATTTTTTAACCTACTTCTGTCCATGATATATGCTATATAAAATACAGTGTATATATCAGTGTCATCTTGGTGAGATTTTGTGCAAACCAGCACTCACTAAAACTTGAGGATGAATTCAGTTCCAGCAATACTACTCTCCTTTGCTTGCTGACTTATTTCTCCATTCACACCCCTTGGTCCATGATGATTCTTTCCATGGCCTTGCAGATAAGGCTGGTTAGGCTTATGGGTCTATAGTTCCCAGGGTTGGGTGATGCACCCCCTTTGTGCAAGGGGATTACTGTTGTTGTTCTCTACTCTGCTGGAACAAAGTCAGTGCTCAGGCCCAGGTTAAAGAGACTGCCAAGTAGCTCAGCTAGGTCTTGTTTTAGATTGTTTAGTAAACAGTCTGTTATGTTATCTGGCCCCATAGAGGCCATATCTTTGGCCTTTCAGAGCATGGATATGATCTGCCCTTTTGTGCTAAATCTGTCAGCAAGTAGGTTGGCAATTTCCTCAGGTTCAGTAGGAGAGGAACCATCCACTATACATTCGGCACATAGTTGGCATTCCCTTTTAGATTGTGGATGTAGCTAAAGAATGCCTTATGATTACCTTTTGCTATGGATGCTAATTTAGCTTTGTAACTAACTTGATAGGACTTTACAAAATACCTGATTTGCTTGTTAATGCTGTGGAGGGTATTCTTCTGCTGCTGCTGAGTGAGTTCCCTCTTGCTCTTAACATGTATACACTTCCACCATTGATTCTTTCATGCTCATTTTGGGGTCTGAATGTGTGGAAGGCATTGTAGCCCTGCATGACCAGGGAGCTGTTTGCAGCCTTGAACCATGTCTCAGTGACTGCACAGACTTCAGCATCTTCTAAGGTGAAAAGTGCTTCCAGGGAGTGCAGTTTCCTGTTTATACTGCTAACATTAAGCATCATAACCTTGAGTTTGTCTCAAGTAGATTTATTTTGGCATTGCCTAAAAAGGCACTATGGGGGAGGCAAGCCCCTTTGCCAGTATCTGAAAGTCTAGAGGAGACAGGTGAAAACCATCTCTGGCAATGCAGCATGGTCTGTCAACCATGTCGTCCCAGGCTGACAGATACTGGATCCCGCTGGACTGACTCCAGAAGCTAAGACAATTGTTGAAGTCAACCATTTTTCGTCTGTATTATGGCATCATCATGGGTGAAGGTAGAATGCTGCTTAAGGCTAGGGACATACCTCCTGGGATACATAACCTGACAGTTAAGTCATGTCTCTTTTCATATAGTCCAGAGAGGTACAACTCAAGTCATTCATCCCAACATGTACTATGACAAAGTCATAACGATAATTGTTGTTGTGTGACATGAGTGCATGCATGATTTGATGGATCCTGGCACCTGCCAGGCAACTGACTGTGACCTTCTCCTTGTCCAGCATGGTGAGAGGACATCTGTGTGTCTCACTGTGGAGTAGCCTATGACCAGGACATTTGGTTTTGAGGTGTTTTGCCTTATGGGCTTATTTGCTGAAACACTGGTGTGTGTGTTGTTATGTGTAGTGGATTCTATTTGGTTTGCAGTGTGTGCAAGTGGTTTGTGCTCGGGAGGTCTCAGATCTTTTGCTAGGCTTCTACTGAGTACCTCTGCATATGTGGGTTTATGTGTTGTGACCTTGTTTTGTGTGAGAGGTAATGTGTGTGTGCTGACAACCTGTTTGATGTCCAGTTTGTTATTATGTGAGAGAACTGATTCCAAATTCATAGTGCAAATACATATCTCACATATTATTTGTGTTGTAGGAGTAAGTGGTTATCATTACACATGAGGCAATTACTACATTGTCTCAGGATGCCCATGTCAATGAGGTTGGCTGGAGAAATGGTTGGAAACTGATGTACATTATGGCAGCTTTTAACCGTAACTACTATTGGTGAGTGGGCTAGGTTGACCAGATTTTGCTCTAGGATTAACAAAGTGGCTTATTCTATTTAAGACTGACTAGGGGTGAAAACTATGGCAATGCTTCTTAATGTGTAACTGAGTGTCTCGCAATGCAGCAGGGAAGCTTGGAAAGGTTCACCAACAGATGTCTAGGAGAAAATTGTCTTTCAAGACATTTGTGTCTATACAGGGCACCTCTGAACCTGACTGCATGGTGCAAAGCTACGGGCAATGCTAATCTTAAATACAGGTGAAATTAAACACTTTTAAGCTAAACTACCAATGGGAAAACACACAGTGAGCTTTCCTCCAGTAATCTCCAACTCAGATGAGACGCATACTACACACTTCTGCCACAAGGGTGCAAGCAGGGCCCTCCTGACGTAAGATAGCTGGAATTGTGCTCAAGTGTAACAATGCAGTCTGGATTTAGCAGATCTGAATCTATTCTATGCTGTGTACTAGTTACTTAAAGCAATAGAACAGCTTTTTTTAAAGTGCAGAAAAATACAGTAAAATCAGCAAAATGAGGCAACAATATGATAAAATGCAGTCTGGAAAGTACAAAGAAAACACACATTGAACTCACAATATTTTTTGATATTAGCAATGGATGCTTTGGATTTCAGCAGAATCTCTCCAGATCTCTGGCAAAAGTCACCAAACATTCAGCAGCTCCGGTTAAAACAGTGCAACCTCTGCAAATGAGAGGCTTAAATACAGGTGAAATTAAACACTTTTAAGCTAAACTACCAATGGGAAAGCACACAAAGAGCTTTCCTCCATTAATCTCTAACTCATATGAGGCTCAGACTATGCACATACCTCTCAAGTGTACGTCATTTCGAGGAATGTTCCTCATTTGGGGCCTTAAAAAGTTCATGTTCCTCGAAGTTCCACGTTGAAAGGGTGTGTTACACATTCAGTGTTAGGAATATTTTAGCTGATATCAATGGTAAATAGAACTGAATCACATTATTTCATTAAAAGACCTATTCTATAAATAAAAATATCACAGTTTAGCCATCCTCTGAGCTTCCTAGTTGAAGTTGTTAGTAAGCCATTAGTAAGTGTTCCACATTTTGCCCATTTGTTTCACATTATGAGAGGCAGTATTCCTCATTTTGGAGTTTGAAGGTTGAGAGCTATGACTGTGCACTTCTGCCACAAGGATGCAGGCAGGGCCCTCCTAATGTAAGATGGATGGAATAATGCTCAAGTGTAACAATACAGTCTAAATTCAGCAGATCTGAATTTAGTCTATGCTGTGTACTAAATACTTAAGGCAATGGAACAGCTTTTATAAACTGCAGAAAAAAATCAGCAAAATGAGGCAGGAAAATGATAAAAATACAGTCAACAAAGTGCAAAGAAAACTCAAAAGGTACTTACTTTATTGATTTTTAGCAGTGGATGTTTTGGATTTCAGCAGAATCTCTCCAGACCTCTGGCAAAAGTAGCCAAGCGTTGAGCAGCTCTGGTTAGATGACCCGCAGTGGTACTGCCCTCTGCACAAAGTGGCAGCTCTTTGAGCAGCTGCAAACAGTGGGAGACTATGGAGTATGTTTCCTACAGAGGAGTTTAAACTGGAAAGGTTTGCTTATATATATATAAGGCATGGGTAGCTACATTTTCACAACATAAGAGAACTACAACACAGAAAAAATTTGCAAAATAAATATTTTGGCAGACTGAGGAGAACGTTGGCAAACTCAGAACAGATGTTGCAGTAGCAGAGGAGGTTAGGAAATATTAGAATACTGTTGAAACAACCTAAGAGCAGTACAGTAACAAAGATGGTGTTTTTTTTTAAAGTGCAGGCTGAAAAACAGTTATAAATTCAACAAAATCAATAAGTGCAACACAGCATTGTTAAATAGCACTGAGACAGTCAGAGCAAGTACAAAAAAAAAAAATACTTATATCAGCTTTGTAGGTCCAGATAGGTTTGGAAGCAATCCAAGTCTTGCAGTTACAGATGTCCAAACCAGGCACAGGGAAGCTTTGAATAAATGAGCACAATCTCACAAAAATGTGATTAATTTATACCAGCAGGATGAAAGACTTTTACACAGTTAATTCTTCAGGCCAATCAGATGAAAAAACAATAAACTTTCCACCAGCAGTTTACAACTTGGATGGGTTAAATTCAGCTCTGCTCCATCCAGAGTGCAAAAAAATCTTTTTAATGTAAAGAGAACTGGTTTTGAGCTCAAGTGCAGTAACAAATGCTTTACAACAGAAGTCAGAATTCCTGCAGTGTCAGGAATCCTTGGAAATAAGTTCACTAACCCTGAGAAATGTTCAACAAAATACAGAAAAAAAGTGCACAATGTAAGAGAACTACAATGACACAGAAAAACTTTGCAAAACTTAGAAATATTTTGGCAGACTCGGGAGCGCTTTTGCAGTACCAGAGGAGGTTAGGAAATATTAGAATACTGTTAAAACAACCTAACAACCTAAGAGCAGTATCAGGAGCGGCCTTAGGTCAACTGGTACCCTAGGTAAAAGGGCTCCACAACGCTCCCCACCACACCACCCGGTGCCCCCGTCCTGGTCTACCTACACCATATAAATACTGGAAAAGTGCCCCTACTTGAGAGGTGCCCTAGGCGGCTGCCTAGTTGGCCTATGCCTAAGGCCAGCTATGAGCAGTATAGTAACAAACAGATGGTGTTTCTTTAACAAGAGCAGGCTGAAGAACATTGATAAATTTAAACAAATCTATAAATGCAGCACAGAAATGTTAAAACTGAGACATGCAAGAATTATAGTTATTGTGAAAATGATGTTCTTTTTTTCCCATCTTCTTGGAGAAGTTGTCACTTAAGTATCATTGTGGAAATAAAAAAAAATACTTTTTCTTACATGGTGCGGTGAAGTACATCTTAATCCAAAGCTAGGAGATAAGGCCAGCTTGAATATTGCAAAACAAATCCAGGAGTGCCTCATGCTTTAACAAGGCAAAAACAAATAGTCAGGATCCATGGGCCTAGGTCTTTGTCTCAATCCCTTGGCTTGTCTCTAAGCTTCATTAAAGGCATAACCATCCTCTAAACATGTATTGAATATCTGTTGAATATCTGAGATCACTAATACCGGAGCAAGACATTCTACAAGCTATGCATAGACCCGTCTATTCAGGATTTTCTTAAAGAGGCTAAATAGACAGAGTGGCTGATATATGTCAAAATGTCCATTAAGATCATGTTCTGGCTTAATATTTGCAGACTGCATTCTAGCATTATGACAATATTGATCAAATATGCTTTTTAGCAGAATCACATTTATTGAAATTAAAAGAACAGGCCCTACAGAGTAACCAAACTATAATATGACATTATCATGTAATATTACACTAAACATAATGTGTAATGCAGCATGTTTAAAGGGAAGGATAAACACTTTGTTATTAAGTCATTTGTAATAGTGTGAAAGCCAGTGGCTAGCTTCAAAATGACAAAACTCATACTGCCTTTTTCTTTGGTCATTTTCAATTTGTCCTAGCAGATAATGGAGCTTCCCAATGAAAGGTATCTATATCTGTGATGGCATGCTTCCGCAAATACAGATTTTGTTAGAAGAATGGAATTTAAAGTGAATGTTCTTGCACTTTGTTGCAGTCAGACTTCTCTGATTTGCCTCAAAAAATAGATGTCAACTAATCTATCCTAGAATTCTGATCCTACTTAGATTTTTCTGCTTTTTTTTTTTTAATTTATTACTGATGTATATTGTAAAGAAAAGTTGCTGAAGAGAATCTGGCAAAGAGAACCTGTGTGTGTCTAAACTCTGCAGAGGCCAGCAGCAGAGATGGTTAAATGGATTTCATAACTTTGGAGGGGTGATGAGGGGGAAGGTGAAAAAAGGAATAAACTGTATTAGATTGAGAACTGATGATATAAACCTAAAGGTCATGGTTAATTCATCAGCATTTTTATCACTGCTTCATGTCTCAGAAAGTGAAGAATACATTTTATCTGCCTGGTGCGTTGTCTCTTAGGACTTTTAAAAGCATAAACATAGATTCTTATTGTAGAGAAAATCCACATGACCCATTCAGCTGGCATATAATCCCTGTTTCTAGAATTAGTGCAAACCCTGCGAAGAGAAAAAATACATTACGTTACTCTGAGCAAATGCTGATTAAAAATATTTATATGAGAGTTTACTTCCTGCCTATCTCCCACATTCACTAATCATACTACTGTGGTCATCACACCCTGACTTGTAAGTCCCGAGTGACTGAGTTCTCCCTTTCCAGCTTCTCATTTTAACTGTTGGATACTATGCATAATTTTTCAGCAAACATAATGTATAGTATTTAGGTATGTTAAGTTTATGAAGAATATAAATGCACTTTTGATGCAAAAAGTAACAGGTAGTGCAAGCATCTGGCAGATTACACACAGGCACAGATAAGAGACCAGAGCTGTGTCTCTTGTAACACAGAAATTAAATTTTACCCACCCTCTGACCTCACACCCTGGAAACTCAACAGTCTCTCTAGTTACTCACCCCTTAAGTTAATTTGACAACATATTTCATTCCCTCTTTTCTTTCACTGGCTATTATCAGTAAGCACAAAATTATCACTTTGTCAAGTTACTCCCATTCAGCTGTTTAAATATAATGGCCATCCCACTGTATTTCATAGATCCAGAATGCTAAGTGCCCAGCCCTATCCAATCTATCTTATTATTTTAAAATTAGTGTCTCTCTCCTTAGATTGCTAAAGCTTGATTTGCCCCCTCATTCATATATAACTGCTTAGTGCTCACTGCAACTATTAGGATGTTAAACTATTTTCCATTTTACCTTTAAAATCTGCAACATTTGTCCAAGATCACCATAGTCATCTTGAGATTAGTGCTTCCCAAAGACATGCTATAAAGAAGAAAAGATTGATTCCTGACAGTCTCTGATTGGACACTGAGTGTCTGAGTAGGACCTTCCTGATTGGTCTGTTTGCTCGATGCTTATACATTATCGCAACTAGATTGCATGCAAGTCTCTCGCAACCAGCTTCCAAATCAAATACAACAACAACAGGATCAGAATGTTATGTTAAGTGAATTACTTTGCTGATTGTACACTTAGAAGTTGGGAGTTCGATAACCTTTACTACTTTCTTTCTCCTTATAAACTGAATGGGGGATGGGAGGAGAATGGGGAGCAATTAAACACGGCATCCACAAATATGACAGCTCCTTCTACCACATTGCAGCCTTACTACAATCAAACATGGGTCACGCAATCTAAATATTTCTAAACATGAGCAGCACAGTATGCTTGTAAACCTTTTTTTCCATTATAATTTCCTCTTACAGTGGACTATAACAAAGTGCAGCTCAATAACGGAAGCAGAAAAAGATTGTGAGGTATACACTGCTTGTACCCAGCTTTCTGCCTAACACTCGCCTCAAACGTGATCAGTTGTCTTCATAAAGGTATAGTCCAAACACAGCAGCTGACATTTATTAAATTGCCACCTCAACCCGACAGCAAAATTTGAACTTCTAATGTATACAGTACCCACATGCAATACCACTTTTGTACTATGAAATAGATAAACACAGTCCGTGTTAACAGCAACTAAGAACAGAAATGACCCACAACCAGCCTTCAATCACAATGTCTTTTATCACACACATGATGGCATTCAGGGTCTGTGGTCCACAAACAAAGTTTTTCATTTCTTTTAAGTATTTATACCTGTCACATCTACAAATACCCATGTCCTCCTTGTAAGCAGTTCCTCTTTCTCGTTTGCGTTCCATACTTTCTTGATTCATCTTCCCATTACCTGTCATTTGGAATTTGGCTGTGATAATACATAAGCACCATTTGCTCTTCAAGGCATCTACCAGGAAAAGGTTACAACAAGCATACAGACCCCTGCAACATCTGAGACAAAACTGTTGATCACCAATGAGCCTGTGGCCTCTTCTCATCTTGTGATTGGTGCTACTGTTTTGCTTCTGGAGTGTGAAGAAGCAAAGAGGCATTGTATCCCAGCAGAGTGAAGCTGTGGTGACACCAGCACTAGTAGTAGCCATGTAGTAGCAACTTAGATAAATCCCCACTATTCATCATTCTTTTTCCTTTTCAGTAAGTCCTGCTTGATTAGCTACTGCTTAACCTAACTTTTGAATATCTCCTCAAATATTTCACCCATAAATCAGTAGGATTTACTTTAATAGATTCCCCTCAGGTGTTTGGCAGTACCCTGTATAGTTGCAGGCACCTTGAGTTGACATTTTTCCTGTAAAAGCCCCCGTGAAGTTTTACCAATACAGGGCAACTAGTTTGCAGTGACAAGCATTTCCCCCTGAGTTGCAAACCAGAGATGCAGGTACCTTATGTTGACATTTTTCATTTAAAAGACCCCTTAAAGTTTTACTAATTTCTAGTTGCACACAGGGCAACTAGTTTGCAGTGATAAGCATTGTTCTCACAGTTGCAAAGCAGATACTCCTGACTACATTCTCACCGCAACTGTCTGTTCCCATGGATATGAAATTTACCACTATCTGTGTTACCACCTTGTTGGATATGGGCATCCTGAGGCAATGTAGAAATTACTTCATGTTTACTGACAGCCAGCTAATTCTCCAAATAACTGATAAGGTAATTGAGAGATGCAGTTACACAATGTCATTGGAGGCAAAGCTCTCACAAAAAGTCAGTCCTAGCATCAATCAGGTTGTCAGTAGTACACATGCTGCACCCATTCCACACAATACAAAGCAGACACATATACCCATATATGCTGTAGCACTTAAATGTCTTTCACAAACCCCAAAAACTTCCTAGGAAGCACTTGTGGTTCTTTATGTTCAAATCGTTATAGGCAAAATGCCATACCATTTCCTTGTAAGCTAAAGGTCTCCCTGTATGAAAGAGGAAACCCATACCACATATTTAAGCTTACTAAAATAATTCACTATCCAACTCAATACCATATTCATGGTGACTTTAATTACCCCACTATTAACTGGGAGTTACATATAACACCAAATGTGCAGGCCCAGCAATTTATGGACTTTCTAAACACAGACTCCCCACCCAGACTGTCAATATGCTGACCAGGCATGCAAATATAGTGGATCTGGTTCTTATTAATATGGGAGATAACTGCACACCCCCTAGTGTAATGTCTTGTCTGGTAAGGTCAGATCATACAACAGATTTTTATGGAATGAAAATAAAACCTGATACCCCAGCTATCCCTGGAATGTCCACTAAATACACTAAGGCTCATTTCCTACTGCTAAGTGATAACTTGTCAAAATTTTAAACTCCACTAAACCCTGAGAACACTGCTGCCTACATGGAACTATTCACAGAAACCCTATACAAACATTTTAATAAATGTATAGAAGCAGCTGTACCCATCAGGAATAAGTAGAGAACTAACTTAAAAAATAAGCCACTCTAGTTGAATCACAACATCGATAGGCTGTATAACAGAAGGAAGAAAATCATGGCAAAAATTAGGAGGGGTAGAAACCAGAAGGATAGAAGGACTCTCATCAAAGCAAACAACTCAGAGGACAAATAAAGTCTACCAAAGCCAAACTTGAGGTAAATCTTGCCTCCCGGGCCAAAGATGACCAGAAGGCGTTCTTTAGCTATGTCCATAACCTCAAAGGCAATACACAATTTTATGCAGAGCTCATTGTTAATGGACCCACTGATAATGAGACAGAAAATATAGCAAGCCTACTGGCAGACAAATACATCTCTGACTTTACCTGTCTCATCCCCTCAGGAAATATCACCAAATATAACCCCCTACTATTACTAGTGAACAGGTCCTTAATGCTCTCTCTAAGGCCAAAATCACCACATCAATGGGCCCAGACAGTATCCCAGAATCAGAAGTGTAGTTAGGGTGGGGTAAGTTGGGCAAATGCCTACAGACCGATCAGTCTCACCAGTGTCATATGCAAAACCTTGGAAAGAATTATCATGGAAATGATCAACAATGACACAGAAACCGCCAGACACTGAACCCAACCCAGTTTTTTTATCGTCAAGGGCAGGTCATGCCCATTCAACCTGGTAGACTTCTTCAAGAAGGTCACCAAGGCAATGGATTTGGGCAAAATGGTTCACACTACCTACCTTGATCTGACCAAGGCTTTTGACAAAATCTCATACTTGGGTATTGTTGACATACTCAGTATGTTAGAGATGAACCCTTATGTCACTCAGTGGATAGCCAGCTGGCTCAAAGATAGGGCCCACAAAGTTAGAATTGGGGAATCGACCTGTGGAGTTCCTGAGGAATCTCTCCTGGGACTGCTTCCTTTTTGACATCTACTTCTCTCAAACCATGGCCTATGGCAAGGGCTTCTGGCTGACCAAATTTGCAAATGATTGCAAATTATCATCATCATCATTCATCATCATCATCCTCTTTTTCCCATTTACATGGGGTCGGGCTATCGTATTAACTGTCGCCAACTCTCTAGATTCAGTGCCACTCTCCTGCCTTCTTCAACACTCATGCCTGACTGTCGCAGATCTTCTTTCACACAATCCATCCACCTCTTTGCTGGATGTCCTTGCTTCCTCTTACCTTCTTCCTGTCTGTCCCAAATCTTCCTCACCAGATTGTCTTCTGCTTTTCTGCACATGTGCCCATACCATCGTAATCTGTTTTCTTTGATCTTTTCTGCAATTGGAGCTACTTTGGCTTCTGCTCTTATGTCCTCATTTCTTCACCTGTCCTGCAGTGTGCATCCTACCACCTTTCTCAGGCACTTCATTTCCATCACCTCTAGCTTCTTCAACTGTTCTGCCTTTACTGCCCAGGTTTCTGTACCATACAGTAGTACTGGTCACACCACTGTCTTGTACACCTTACTTTTAGCTTCTTTGGCATTCTTCTGTCATATACTACACCTGATACTCTATGCCAGTTGGCTGCAGCCCCTCTGATTCTAGCTTTGACCTCTTCATTCAGACAACCCTTCTCCTCAACCACCCCTCCCAGATACTTGAAGCTGTTTACCTGTTCCACTATCTTCCCATCTATCTCTATTCTCAGCTTCTTCTGATTTCCCCAATCTGCTGCCATTACCACTGTCTTATCTGTGCTTAGTTTCATCCCATGTGCCTTCAGATTTGCATTCCATTCTCCTATCCTTTGCTGAAGTTCTAGATCAGAGTCTGCCTGTAATGCCACATCGTCTGCATACAGCAGCTTTGTTGCTCTGACCCCTCCAACCTGTTTGCTGATGTAGTCCATTACCAGTATGAACAGCAGTGGGCTCAGAGCTGAACCCTGGTGTACATTCACTCCCACTGGGAACCCCTCAGTGAGGCCAAACACTGTTCGTACTTGAGTCACTGGGTCCTTGTACATAGCCTGTACTAATTCTATCAATGTTTCTGGGACTTCAAATCATCAGCTTTCTTGGGACCTTGTCATATGCTTTCTCCAAGTCTAGGAAAGCCCAGTTTGACTCTCTCCACTTCTCTAGTTTCTTCTCAAGTATCTGTCTCAATGCAAACATCGGGTCAGTGGTGCTGCATCCTGATCTGAATCCGAACTGTTCATCTCCCATCTTACATTCTACTATTCTGCGTATCCATTTATCAATCACCCTCTCCAGGACTTTCATGCAATGTGGTAGGAGTTCGATGCCTCTGTACTGTCCACAGTTGTGGATGTCCCCCTTTGTTCTTGTACACTGGCACGAGTATGCTTATTCTCCAGTCATCTGGAATACGCCTTTCTCTCCACACTGCAAATTATCACCCACTGATAATGATGTTCTCCAGGAAGAGCTGACACAGACGAATATCCTGTGTCAGAGTCATGGACTCAAACTACATGTCAAGAAATGCAAAATAGCATCCTTTGGGAAGTCATCTACCCCTGGTAACTATCATATTGACAACACACCCCTAACAGGTAACTCATTAATCAGGGACTTGCTGACACACATAGACAGTAATCTTGCCTTTGACCATCATGTGTCTTCAGCGGTGAGGAAATCATTCTATGTTGTGCAACATGTAAACAAAGGTATGGTTTCTAGATCCAAGAATGTCATTATTCAACAGTACTTGGCATTCATCAGACCTGTCATTGACTACAATGCCCCCCTTTGGTATGTACCTAACCAGGCGCATTCAACAACACAGAGGTTCCTTACTAAAAGAACAAGGGCCTAAGTAACATGTCTTATACAGACCATCTAAATCCCTATCCCTGTATTCTGTCTCCTACAGGCTATTAAGTGGTGATCTATGCCTGGCATGCAAGGCATTGTTGTATTTCACCTTGATGAACCTCCTGCATATCCTCAAAACAAACAGCACCAGAATTACACATTTTAAAGACTTTAAACTTATCTGTGATATAAATAGGATGTGCTGGAGGGACAGGTATGTATCAAATACAACTTATCTGGAACAGTCTCCCCAGCCATGTGAAACTAAGTTCCTTCTTAACCCAATTCAAATGTAACTTAGACATATGGATAGGGAACATGAAATTTCTGCCCTGGATTGGCATTCGTGTCTCTAGTGAACACATGCAGCCTGTAAATGTTTCATCTCCCAGGTTTCTAGATGGGGAACATGAAATTTCTTTCCTGGATTGGCATCTGTATCTCTAGTGGACACAGGCAGCCTGTAAATGTTTCATCTCCTAGGCTTCTGCTTGTATATGTTTCATCACCCAAATTCCTGTTTACACTTAACAATGGTACCAGAACTTGTCAGAGATTTGGGATGCATGGCTAGGTTTAAAAAGGCTCCAGTGGTCTTTTGCCTAGTATACACCTATGAACCTATGAACAAACTCCTCCCCGCACACACCATCTCTCTCAGACACACACACACACACACACACACACACACACACACACACACACACACACACACACACACACACACACGCAAATGTTCACGATACACAGTTATGTAAATACAGTTATAGAACCCAGTCATGCTGTCCCTATTCCTTAAACACAGATACACACATAAATGGACATAAACTCCCATTATATGTCCTTATTAGCAGAGTCCCTAGTCTCCAAAATATAGTAGCGATGGGGACTAAGAATTGTGAAATATTTGCATAGTATGGAAAACATCTTGCATGGCTTTGCATTCTAGGTAAGCTATCTATGAATACCACCCATGGTGCCGTTCACAATGGATTGATAAAAAAAAAGCATATTCATCTGACTGGTATCTCAAATTCTTATTAACAAGCATATTCACAGTAAACACTAAGTGCAAAACTAAAATCTATACACAAAATGAAAAAAAAAAAAAAACCTCTCCACTCAACTGGACTAACATATTGGCAAGGATTCAAAAAGGTAAAACAACATATACACCTCAATGTACACATTGCAGCACCTTTTCAAAATTCAGCAACTGCCCTAACATAGTACAATGTTCAAGAACAAAGGCATGAAGCAATGTGTAGGGTTGACTCCACAGACATGCTGAATGCTAATGAGGCATTCCTTGGGAGAGGCATATGCTAATTAGCCATGTGCTCTGTCCCAGGAATACCACCAGGAAGGCATCTATATGGCCAAGAAATTCAAAAAATTATTCAGTCATGTAGATCAGCATGGATATTCTCACCATGCTGTGGTATTGAGTATGACCAACAGACTGTGTTCAGACACCTACCACTACTGTAGTATGTGGACTGGGGGTAAACCACTACACAACAGGGAATACTATTAAATTCAAGTACCATAAAGGTAACAGAGGCAGTACCAGGACTGAATGTGAGGGGATTCACTACACACCAGAGATTACGTTAAATAAAAGAGACATAAAGGCATCAATAGGAGTATGGGGATTTTGTGAGTGGGAGGACACACTAGCCACCAGGATGTAATAGATATGTGGCATATGCAAAAACAGTAAAAATAATCAGAGACACATGCCCCAGTCTTATACTTAGCCTTTAGATATAAATTATTGGTTTTGCTATCTAAACGCATGCAACAATCACAAGGTCTCTCTGAAATATGCATAGAGGACATTACTACATATTTGTTTATTAAATGGAGCAATGCTTTCCAAACAATTCACAATGCATTTTGTTTTTCAATGTATTGGCTGAATTTTAAAAGGATTTAAGATGGTTAGTTTCCAATACATTGCTCAGATTATATGAAATGCATCTGAAATATTGTGTCAAAAGAAATGTGTGCAAAACTGCGCCACAAAAAAGTTACTTTTCCAACTTTGAAGTCAATGAAAAGTGGAGCAACTGATGTGACAGATGTTAACAGATGTATTTTGGATGGGCACATATCATGCAACATAAAGGCTGGTAGACGCACAGAAATCAGGGAACAAGAAACATACATATGGACTTCTGGATATTACTTATAAATACAGTACAGAAAATATGTAAGTCCCAGAAAGTACCAGGCATGCAGACTTTTCACAGCAGTAGCACACTAGTGGTAACCTGACACATGCCTCAGTCATCTACCTTTGTTATACAGTTATAATGCTGCAAGTGCCAATAACTGCAGTCAGAGTGGTTAATCTGAGCTCCACAGTGTAGGTGAACCTCAGGGAGATGTCTGTGCCACCATACACAATCACACACACACACTCACACACACACACACACACACACACACACACACACACACACACACACACACACACACATTACTAACAACACAAACAAGCACTCCCTCTCACATTGCTATGTGCATGCAAATACACACACATTACTAACCACACAAACACTCCCTCTCACATTACTATGTGTATGCTCATACTACTGCTTGCCAGTATGTGATCTACAGACTCATGTTCCACAGGTGCAACATCAAGCACTCACTGCTTGCATCACACAAATAGTGAGGCAGAGCCATTTTACACCCCAGTATCGGTGATCTAGAAATGGCCACTCACTCTTTTTCTCAATGGCCAGCCCCTCCAGTGCTTATGAAGCTCATCAAAACTAGGCCATCAGGCTCACAGTCAGGGTTTCTTTCTATTGCACCTCAAGAGTAAAATCGCATTGGCATTTTTTACTTACTTTCTGTTCCATCCATCAGTTCAGTTCTTTCAAGCTGCATCTAACTCCTACAAAGGCCCCACAGACAGCCAGCACTGTCCACAGAGTTTATTACAGAAAGAGAGAATGGAAGTGGATTGCCAAGCTTTTCTTCCATTACCATATCACACATATTCTGCACACATAACTCCAGGCAATTTAGAATCATTAATTCGCTTACAGCTCACTTTAGGATATGACAGCAAACCAGTGTACCTCAAGAAAACCCTCACAAACATGGGGAGGGCATCCAGACTGTGTACAAAAGGCATCCCTGCAAAGGATCAAACTCCAGAGCCTTTTTTATAGGGTGGCAATGCTGCTGATTGCACCAGTCTGTCATCCTCCTCTTTTACAGGGTTTGCAATATTAAAAGTGCAAAATTAAAAATGAATGTATTTCATATCTTTCAAAGCAAAAAAATCACAAATAACTGCACACAAATTACTGCGCCATTGCATGCTTCCTGGTACAGGCCTTTTTCTGTTATACACTGCATTTGCATTCTGGAAGTTCCATGCATTTGATGAAGCTTGCATCATGTTAAAATCAATACTGCTCCTGTTGAACACACATTTAAGTGTTTCAATTTATTTCTGAGATTAGATACTGCTGTTTTTAGATATAATTCTTTTGATTTAAATACATTAGATAACAATGACTTTGATTAAAAGCCATGCTCCCTATATGTATGTATGTATATCTTCATACACATGTACAGGTATATATACACAGACACACAATCGGTGCCCCCATGGACATATATATTTATAAATAAATATCTACATATCCATATCTATCTATCTATATATACATGCACACACACACACACACACACACACACACACACACACACACACACACACACACACACACACACACACACACACACACACACGCACTTGCCATTTATCTATAAGTAAGTCACGGGGCATAGGATAAAATACAATGTAATGTTTAGTCACTTTTCTTTCCGTTTTTCAATTTGTACTTGCAGACTATGTTGTACAGAGCAGATGTACAATGTGTGGTAGGTTCTGTCTACTTTAGTGAACTACAAAAACAAAGCTTAGCTTTCTGCAGACTCAAGTCACAGAATTTGCCATATGTAAAAAGCTTAGTGAGCAAAGGGAGCATATTTAGGTGTACTGTCTCAGGTTGCCTGCCAATTCTCCTTTTTAAGAATCGATACATTTCCCAGATTAAGTCTGAAATTAGCCAGTCTGGTACTATATAAGGATCTAATGGATTGAGAAGTGA